>NC_031990.1:10520529-10533813 GCF_001879085.1 Nicotiana attenuata
TGATCGACTTAGTCAATTCCACGAATCTGATGCTCTCATTGCACCCCATGACATACACAGTTCTCACTCTAACTCTTTCAATGCCGCCACAACGGAGAGATGTGCGAAAATTCATAATCGACTGCCGAGTCGACCAATCGTTGAGTCTATACTCCTGACAAGAGACATTACCTCATTCTGAACCAATTAATGATCTTTGCCTCTTAATATATTTCATGTAATCAGACTGCACTGATCCTAAATCCAACAATCTCGTCTCATCCAGTACGAATGCTCAAACAATAAGCCACCCCAACATAACCAAAAGTCTCATATGGCGTCACAATGCGCCAATAGGCTACCATTTAGAATGCGATACAAAAAGGAAAAATGAACTCTGAAAAGAAATTTCAATTACCCCGCTCGCGAATCATACATGCGATGCGGGCGCACAGCTAATATGAGCTTCCTCCAGAAAATAGGAAACAGAACACAATAAACAGATATGGGAAACTGTACTGAACATCACACTGTTGCGGCGTGCAACCCGATCCGAGCAATCATAACCATGGCGGCGTGCCACCCGATCCAAATAACATACCCGTGTCGGCGTGCCACCCGATCCACACATGGAGCTCACATAAGGAGATGCACATCGAGCTAAATTGCTCCTTACAACAAGATACTAAACATCAGTCATAAATATGCTAAGTGTATAACACCATTCCCTGGGGAGACATATAACGCTATAATCCACAAACTCGGGCACAACTGGGGTGCGATACAAGATCTGAATCTCGAGAGCCATTCTGCTCATATAACACCATCGCCACGCGGAACTTCAACACATAAAAATTTACCAAGGCGTCTCATAACTCATATGGCGCAATACATCATTTCCTAGAATAGCTGATGACAAAAAAAAAATAGCCCGACTGTTCCTCCATAAGGAACGCTCGCTGAAACGAACACAACTGGCCTGATATAAAGCCCTGTTCACATATAAATCAATCCACTGATCTCAAACCAACTTGGCTAATAACCTTTCAAAGGTCCATAGTAATTCCCTTTTCCTCATAACACATAAGAACAACCATCATAACCGGAGCAACCTCCACAGTTCACAACCCAACAAATATAGTGCCCTCCCGGCATAAATTCTCAAATTAATGATATTACCACCATCCTCATACTTGGTTTAAATCTTTAGTCAATCAAGTGACTACATGTCGCACTTATACAATCTTCCCGTGGGACACGCTACCACAATCTTCCGAAATGAATAAAGGGTCCGCACATCTAAACCATCGGCCGCACTAATGCTGAAAAGCGATCAAGAATCCTTAACCAGGATGCAAAGCCTCTTTCACAACACATCGATCTCAGGTGACGCTAAAGACAACACCAATTTGCTTTAAACATTCCACCCCTTGTTCTTGCTCATCCGAGCTCGTGCCATCTTTGACCACACCGAGCCGTTACCTTGATCTTTACTTCGAATCCCATACCACTGACTGCACCTAACATGCCACATTTTTCATCATGGCTTCGGAACAGCTAATAGGCTAACACCTCATCACTTAAATGCTTTTCACTTAACTCACTTCAGAAGAACCATAGCAACACTTAGGTGAATTCTCATAACCGTAGAATATGCAAACCTCCAAGTAGTGGCCTGAGCCACCATGGCCATTCCAGGATCCGCCTATACATAACAGGCCATATCAGAAGAGTGCTTCTGAACAACATTAATTTCGGCGACCGACAAGCCTCACATGTACCGCCACAAACCACACGCATGACTTGATCACGCTGAAGGAATTGACCTCTACCACCAATACGCCAACTCAACTATGTTTAACCAATATATCTTCCTTCTATTTATCCCGATTGCCTTAGTAATAACAATGACTCCTTCCCACACATAACACACTCTCCATCCGCACTCACCCCGGGTGACCTAGAACCGCAAGACCATGCCATCTCCAATCCCATGAACCATTTCATACCTTCCTTGGGCGTACATTCGAACCCACAACTGACATGCCCATTCCGCTAAACCTTCTACGAATCCGAAGTCCTTTCTCATCCATCTCTCAAGTCTGAACATGAGCTAATAAGGCCAACCATAGCACCCTTTAAAAATTCCTTTGCTCCAATTACCACTTATGTTCTTTTCCCGTAGCCGAGTGACCCAGAAATATGCTAACAACCTAAAAACCTCGCAAGTGGTTAACCATGCAACCCAATCATAGGCGGTGGGACTCTCCCACTTAGTTTGAAGCCACTATTACACAACTCTGGAGTTCACTAGGATTCTTAATCTCTTATTGACATAACCTTGTGCAATCAACCACCAAAATTCTCGATATCTTACTATAGAAACCCCCTTTTTATACTCTGAATCATTAACAACATTCGCACGACCGATCCCTTCACTGTATAACCAGTAGGATTCTTCGCAGAAGCCTCGCCAACCACGCAACCGCTAACCTGCTCACAAGAATAACTCACCTGTAGAAATCACTCCCCGGCATCTCCCAACGCTGCTGCACGGGGCACAATCACCATGACATCAATAACCCATCCTGAGTCCGAGCTCACCCTCCAGCTGCACAAGTTCATTCACCCCTCGTGGACATCAATTAAATGTGCGACAATATTCTTCCAATTCAAAGTTATGTTGTATCCTTCGTCCTTCAAGAAGCTCCTTCCCATCATACTTCTAATTTAATCCGTAGACCCCAAATCACCAATCGCCAATATTCTCAGATCACTCCAAACTCTCCTTAATCGACTACTCGGCCCTTGGCCGTTTATACTCGGACTCCTAAAAATTTTATCCACCGCCTGGCACTTCCCACGTGTCTTTCCTCATCCTTTGCTGCTCAGCCACTGCCTTAAATAGAGTCTACCTTCGTGGCACTTGAACCCACAATCGCTGCTGACTTTAAACCTTTCCGATGGTCATCTTCCTCGAGCAGCACGTGTCCTCACCATCCGTGAGAGAATAGAAGGCAGAAGTTTAGGATTGTGATGTCAAAAATCTCGCACGACAGGGAATCAAATGAAGTGAAATTTTCCTAACGGTTACATAGCCTCTCGTAGATAAGTACAGACGTCTCCTTACCGATCAGCGAGACTCTAATAAACCGGCTTGTGTTCCGTGAATCCTATGAACCTAGAGCTCTGATACCAACTTGTCACGACCCCAGTTCACCCTCCATGAACATGTCGTGATGGCACCTAGTTCCTACAACTAGGTAAGCGTATCAATGCGGAAATAACAACTTAACTTGCGAAAAGGTTAAATAAGGCTAAACATATTAAAATATTAACTGCATATAAGGCCGCTCGGCCAATACAACCCAAAAGAAACGCGGAAGTCTACAATTCAATCCCAAAACCCGGAAACTCACGGGAACCACAGGCTAACAGGAACATAGTACGCTGCTCTAACTCCAGAATATCTAAACAACTGAGAGAAAACGGATAAACTAAATACTAAAGCTGGAACAGAATAGAGACTCCTGGTCTGCGGACGCGGCAGATATACCTCGAAGTCTCCGTGTATCTCCTCGCCTCAAGGATAGTGCGCCTGAGAAGAGGTACCTGGATCTGCACATGAAGAACATGCGCAGGAAGGGCATGAGTACACCACAGCGGTACTCAGTAAGTGCCAAGCCTAACCTGGGTCGGGTAGTGACGAGGAAGGTCAGGGCCCTACAGAGATAAAACATAATAATTAATAAGATAACGGAAACAGTTTAAATAAAGTCTACAGCGAGAATCTAAACCAGATAAATAAGGAAAAACAGTAGTAGAAGACAAAGGTAACAATACAAGGAGTACCGCTCTCAACAAGGAATAATAGTCGGGGATCTCTTAGTATCCCGAGGATCTCTTGGTATCCTCATCACATGCGCCAGGGATCTCTTGGTATCCCGAGGATCTCTTGGTATCCTCATCATAAACACTGGGGATCTCTTGGTATCCCGATGATCTCTTGGTATCCTCAACATATACACTAGGGATCTCTTGGTATCCCGAGTATCTCTTGGTATCCTCAATAGTATGCCAGGGATCTCTTGGTATCCCGAGGATCTCTTGGTATCCTCAATATACATAAATGTGCCAGGGATCTCTTGGTATCCCCAACCTCAGTCTAGAATATCTCAAGTACAGGGGGGGGATCTCCCGAGAAGCCGTCCCGTACTCCCAAATTAAACACACAACGACAACAATTCATAAATCTCGGAACAATGCTAAAAATCAGGACAAGAAGTAGTAAATTATAGCCTAACATGCTTCACAGAGTACAAATAGCGCAGCTAAAACAAATAAGCAAGTAAGCCAGCTAAACATGAGTCTCTAAGCTAGCACAGGTATAAACTTACATATAAAATGAACAAGTAAACAAGAAATCTCAATTTAAATACTTCAAGTAAAAACGGGCTTTCAACAATTAGCTCAAGTACGCACTCGTCACGTCACGTACGAGGCTTTCAAATATTCAAAGATCATATCCTAAGGGGAAAGGTCCCTCACACAAGGTTAGACAAGCCACTTACCTCGAACCGGCTCAATATCAACTAGAAATCACGCTCTTGCCACGAGTATCCGACTCCAAATGGCTCAAATCTATTCGATTCAATTACACATTGTAAATAACATCACAAACACCTGGTTTTGCTAATAAATTCAAAGCTATGGCGTAAAATTAGGTGAAATGACCAGAATGCCCTCCAGGCCAACGCCCCAGAATCGAATAATTTTCATATTTTTTGAACCCTCGTACTCTCACGAGTCTAACCATATAAAAATCTCCCAAATCGGAGGTCAAATGCTCACTCAAAACTCCATAATTTAGCCAATGAAGTTTTACCCCACATTATCCAATTTTTGATCCTAAATTCGAATTCCAATGATACATTTAACTATATAATGATGAAATATAACTAGAAGGGATTAAGGAAACGTTACCCAATAGTCTTCTCTTCAAAACCCACTCAAAATCGCCCTTACCCGAGCTCTCAAATGATTTTTGTAACTTATGAACTCAAACCCTCGAAATTTCTATTTCTACCCAGGGATTTCCACTTCTGCGGACAAGGGACCGCATCTGCGGTCCCGCTTATGCGGAACAAATGCCGCTTCTGCGGCTATTAACTAAAATCCAGGGGTTCCGCTTCTGCGGTCTTAAACCGCACCTGTGGTGGCCGCTTCTGCGAAATACTTACCGCTTCTGCGGTTTCTCACCAATGACCCAGGGCCGCATCTGCGACTTATACCTCGCAGGTGCGTAACCGCTTCGGCGGTCATTCTTCCGCACCTGCAGAAACTGAAGGGAGCCGAAATTTCGCTCCTGCGATGGGGTGGCCGCTTATGCGGCTCCGCTTCTGCGGTTCCCAAGCCGTAGAAGCAAAAATACCAGAAGAGAGAAAAACCAGCTGCTGCAACACTTCAAAAATTTTCCGTTAACCACCCGAAATCATCCCCAGGCCCCCGGGGCCTTAACCAAAAGCACCAATCATACCTAATACCTCATTCAAACTTGTACCAATCCTTAAACCACCTAAAACAACACCGGACACCCGAATTAATCAAAGATTTAAGCCTAAGAACTTCAATTTCCAACAAAACACACTTTCGATCAAAAACCTACCCGAACCTCGTCCGAATGACCTGAAATTTTGCACACACATCCCAAATGACATGACGGAACTACTGCAACTTCCGGAATCCCATTCCGACCCTTGGATCATAAACTCACTATCGGGTCGGAAGCTTCAAAAATACAAACTTCGGCATTTCAAGCTTAAATGAGCTACGGGCGTCCAAAATACATTCCGAACGCGCTCCCAACCCCGAAATCACCTAACGGAGCTAACGGAACCATCAGATTTCCATTCCGAGGTCGTCTTCACACTGTTCCGACTTCGGACCATTTTTCAACACTTAAGCTCTCATTTAGGGACTAAGTGTCCCAAAACACTCCGAATCCTAACACCGAACGTCCCGGCAAACCAAAATAGCAAAAATGAACTTAGGGGAAGCAGTTAAGGGGGGGGGGGATCGGGGCGTAAATTCCAAAAACCACCGGTCGGGTCGTTACGCCTAGCTTGGAATCAAGCTTTTGACCACGAGCGATGGGGGGTGGTAAGTTGATAATCAAGCCAATCCTTAAATTCTTCATTTTGCACTTATTGGCTCGCATGTGAGGAATGCCATTTTATTTTCTTGTTTCTTCAAACTGTAAAATGTATGGTTGTTGTCTTTCCTCCTCGCAATCCCTCGTTGACTCGTGTAGTTCAATTTCCATATCACCACACAATTCCAACGTTGAAAAATGCTTGGAATGTGACTTCAAACCTTCACATTGCAATTTTTCTTGGATTTAGACATCCTCTTTTTCCCCGGGATTAGAGTCAATATCAACCACATTTGCATTTACACCGGTTGACTCTAATTCCTTCTTTTTCTTGGCATCATTAATACTCATAGGGTCGGTTGGAGGATGTTCAATTCTTGAATCCTCATAGTAAAGCTCACTTTCTTCATCGAAATTGGTCTCTTCTTGGCTTTCTTCCACACTCTCAAGTTGGTGGGCATAGTGAGCCTTAACCAATATTTGCATTTGATCCTCCAAAGTGAGAATATGTTCATCATTGTGAGCCAAGCTTTGTTTCAAGTCCTCGAGTGCAAAGTTGTGCTTCTCCTCATTTTCAAGAATGGTCTCCAAAATGAGCATTATTTTCTCATTTTGAGCATTTGAGAGTTCTTCTTGGTTTTGATCAAGTGCCAAAGAAGGATTTTCAACTTCAATCTCCAAGGAAGGTTCTTGGCTTTCATTCACTTCCGAGGCTTTTTGAACCTTAGGGCTTCGATCATTTCATCCATTTGTGAGTGCAACCTTTCAAGTGCCAAGTCATTTTGAAGACTAGTCTCCAAAAGTTCCTCCAAGGCATTTTGCTCCTTGTTTCCTTCTTCAAGTAAACACTCCAACATAAGCTTGAACTCTCCATTTTTGCCATGCTCAACTTCTTCCATTTCCATGGCCCTATAATTCTTATCATAAAAAGTAGAATCATCATAGTAGGGGCTTGGGGAAGGGAATAACAAATAAGCACAATCATCCCAATGACCATTTTGGAAACCATACTTATCACAAATACTCCACTCATAGGGTTGAGATCGTGCGCACAATCCACCCCCGGGATAATTTAAATAATTTTGCCACGAGTGTGGTCCTCCAGAATAAGGACAAGGGTCATCAAAGTATGAACAACTACCATCTGACTAATTTTCATTATATGATTCCATTTTTCAAAAATATGAAAATAAACAAGAAACAAACAAGAAAAATAGACCAAGGTAAGAAAATTTAATTACACAAATATTCAGAAGTTTGGACCAAAGCACTTTCGCTTATTTCTCAAACAACCTAAATTACGCCAAATTGTTCCCCGGCAACGGCGCCAATTTTGATGACATCTAAATCCACTACTAAAAAGTAATAGACACGGTCTCATGCAATATAATTTACCCAACTATGAGTCGGGGTCGAATCCCACAGAGAACAATGTGTAGGCGATTAGGAATGTAAGAAAATTATCGCGTATCGCGCAGTGCCAAACAATAAGAATTTGGTTTTGAAAATGTTTTATATCTAAATGCGGAAATGTAAACTAACCTAGAAAGCAAGTAAAATGATCAATGGCTACAAGTATGAATGCATCGGGAATTACACTCAAGTAACGATCCAATGTATTTCACGATTTTACAAATATGAGCGAGTTTATGTTAGTTAGCCACGGATAATAATTCTTAATTAGCTTCTTCCGAAGACTAACAAGACTTCCTAATTGAATTATCCCTAAAACAATTAATAGATTAAGCACACCCGGAATGGCTACAAGTAGTTCAATCCTATCCCTAGGTAGAATCTATAAAATGAGGGTTAACGCCTCAAGTTCTTGTTAATTAATCTTTCCCAACCCCAAATTATCTTTTCCAAAATTAATTCCGAGTTAATGGGCGAGTCCTAGGGTTAGCTAATCCCTTTGGAAACATTAAAGAAAAAGAATAATTAAAATAACAATAACTCACTTCATAAAAGAATAAAAATCATTCAATACATAAGCACAACAAGGTATTTAATCCACACTTTAAATATGAATATTTCCAAAAATAAGATTCAAGTGTTGGAAATAAATACTACACACTTAAATATTCAATACAAAGCAAGGAAATGAAGAAATAAACATAAATGGGTAAGAAATCTTAACCACAAGCTTCAATCTTCAAAACTCAAGTGTGTGTGCAAAACCTAGCTTCAATACTTGTTCTCTCTAAGTCTATGAACTGAAAAACAAGCCAAAGATCCTCAAAATATCTGTTTGGACGAGTATAAAAATGGTTTGGGGATAAAAAATGTGAAATTCCAGAATTGCCCAGGCCTGAAGCTCGATCTTCGCAATTGCGAACAAAAGTTCGCAGTTCCCAACCTTGGCTAGACTGCTCATGTTCGCATTTGCGATTGGACCTTCGCATTTGCGAAGGTTTACTGTTTCAGTTGACATCGCATTTGCGATGTCCTCTTGACATTTGCGAAGACTGACTTTCTCAGTAAACTTCGGATTTGCGAAGTGTCCTTCGCAATTGCGAACACTGCCTGCTTTGACATATTTCGCATTTCCTAAGCATCTTGTCGCAATTGCGACCTATCTGGGCATTGCCCAGATTTTTCTTCTTTCAAGCTTCTTTTTGACTTGTTTTCACTTGGTTTCTTCACCATTACTTCTAAATCACATACACCCTGTAAAATAGAAGTAAATGACATTAAACACACGATTTTATCAAACATAGCAAAAATATAGGTTTAAAGATAAGATAAGTTGGTAAAATACCAACTTATCATGCCTTTCTTTCCCTTTTTGGTTGCATCTGCTTTTGCACAGTTGCTTTGGATTACACCTGTTTCAAATTTTCAAATAAAGAACAATTGTTAGTTTGAAACGATGGTTGGTTTTGTGGCCTTGATTGTTTTTGATCACTTGATCCCGGCCCAACTTCTTTGATGAAGATCGCAACTGCAACTATTTGTTCCCTGAGGATCGATTCATTTCAGGCCCTGGAAAACCTCTGATTTTTCCAGACTTTGCCATGATGGTCGGTCGGTGGAACTCAACTTTCAATTTTATTTCGCCTTTGTAGGCCTTTCCTTTCTGATTCTCTTTTTCGTTTTCTTTTTCTTTTTCTTTTCTTTTCTTTTCTTTTCTTCGAAACATTAGGAAAATTTGGCTCCTCAAACTTTGCTGTAATGGTTAGTCGCGCGTGACTTAACCTTCTCCAACTTTATTTTGCCTTCGTAGGCCTTTCATTTTTGACTTCTTTCTTCCAACTTCAATTTCAGAGCATTTGGGCACCTTGGCTTTTCAAACCTTTTCCGAGGCGGTTAGCCATGTGAGACTCAGCCTTTTCAGCTTCATTTGCCTTTATAAGTACTTCAATTTGATTTTCTCCTTCCAAGAGTTTTGATCTTGAAGCATCGGCCGCCATGACTAGTCGGGATTGGCTTGATGCACCTGCTGAGGCTGGGTACTTTTCTTTAGCTTTAGTTAAGGAGAGCCTAAAAAAACCAGTCCTGCCACCTTTTCTTTGTATTAGTTTCGGGAACGGAGTTAGACCGAAAGGAAAACAAAAGTCAAGAAGATGAATTTAAAGAGAAGCGTCCCTTTCGGGAAGAAAAGAAGGACTTATCTGGGGTGCACGCAGGCTTCAAATAGACATGACATGCTTCTTGGACTGGATGCCCGACCCGCACAAACTTTCCAAACATCTCATAAACTCATTGACCTGTGTTTCAGATCCAGGGAATCTTGCCAGGACTCTTTCAATGGTGGGAGATGTCTTCTGTTCAGCCGACGGCGCCCTTTCCGGGTTTTCACCAATCGACCTCTCTCATTTCTCTTCTCACCGTCGCCCGATAGTGCTCTTTATGAGTTTTCACTAAGCGGACTCTCTCATTTTCAATTTCTCTACTCCCTGTCGCCTTATGGTGCCCGTAGGTTTTCTCCGATAAGACTCTCTCATTTTATTTCTCTCAATTTGACTGCATCAGATTCCACAATGATGTTTTCAATTCCCACGCCTTTGCCAATTGATCGGAAGGACTTGGCAAGGTTTTTGGGTAAAAAGAAACTTGGATGGAGTTACAACTTTGGAACCGTTTCGGTGGGCTCATTGCCGAGCCATTATACCATCTGCCCCAGTTTCACTTTTAGGGGGAATTAGGATTTTTGTTTTGGTGTGACTGAACCCCAGAGAGAGGCTGCCTACGTATCCTTTCGGAATCAAGTCAGACGTAGTTCAGGCAAACATTTGTTTTTGGTTGTTTTTGTTTTTGTTTTGTTTTGTTTTCTTCTTCTTCTTTTTTTTTCATTTTTCTTGTCTTTTTTTTGTTCTTTCTTTTTGTTTTTTTTCCTTTTTCTTTTCTCTTTTTTTTCTTTCTTTTTTTTTTCTTTTTTTTCTTTGTCTTTTTCTTTTTTTTTTCCTTTTCAATAGCAATTTCGGGTTCCAAAGAGGGTAACCAAGGAAGGGTAACTGGCTCAAAGGGCTTGCGAAAGATTGATAGTGTTTGGATAGCGGGAATGAAAGCCTTCGTCATCTCAATTGAACAAAGTCCTCACCGCAGAGAATCTAGACGTAGTACCTTTTTACTGCATCCGCGTTCACAGCCGCTTCGGGATCATTGCCTTCGATGTCTCCTAGATACAATGCTCCTCCCGGCAATATCTTTCTGATGATGTATGGACCTTTCCAGTTAGGAGCAACATTTCCTTTTGCTTCCTGATGATGTGGAAGAATGCGCCTTAACACAATTTGTCCCACTTCAATGTTCCTGGGTCGTACTTTCTTGTTATAAGCGCGGACCATTCTTTGTTGGTACAACTGCCCGTGACAAACCGCGGCCATCCGTTTTTCATCAATTAAAGACAACTGTTCCAGACGAGTCTTGACCCATTCACTATCCTTGATTTCTGCTTCAAGATGATCCGAAAAGAAGGGATTTCTATCTCTGCGGGTATAACAGCCTCGGTTCCATAGACCAAAAGGTATGGGGTAGCTCCTACCGATGTGCCTGTGGTGCGATATCCTAGTAATGCAAAAGGCAACTTTTCATGCCATTGTCTGGAGCTCTGAATCTTTCTCAAAATCTTTTTGATGTTCTTGTTTGCTGCTTCAACGGCACCATTGGCCTTAGGTTTATTCCCAAGTTATTCCAATTCTCGATTTACTTTCCTAAAAACCTCTTCTTCATCATATTCTGGCTCTTGGTTCATTATTTCACAATTAGCCAGCATGTTCGGATCTGGGCATGAAATCCACAAGCATGTCATGTTATTTAAAGCCGCATTATTAGAACTGAAAAGAAGAAATAATAGCAAAATCAGAAAAAATGAACGACGAAACATTGATTTTATTTCTTGGAATTGGGAAGATAACAGGGTTTACATTGGGAAATTTAAAGACAAGAAACTAAAGAAAACACCCGAGTTACACCCTGGAATAACTCGCGATGCTGAAAAAGTGGCAGGACAGGTCTACCGGGACTCCCGCCTGATTGGGAATGGTGTAGCCTTCCAATTCTGCAGCTTGGCATTTGGTCCCATATACAGCACCTCACCGGTGCTGGAGCCCTCTCCTGGCTATACCATGTGGGTTTCGTATAATATCATTCTCATTGCCCCACATATCTCTTCAATCTCTCCGGCCGTAAAGGCCTCATCCTCTTCTTCTTCATTGTATTTTGGCTTAACAAAGGTCTCGTACAGATGTGGCAGTGGCTGTGGCAAGACCCATCCCTCTTTCTTTCTTTCTGCCATTCTTTCCAACTGTTCCACCGAAGTTTCAGCAGGCACGTATGCTTCATTCAGGGTCTTCATCAAAACCTTTTGGTGCTCAGGGGATTTCATCAACAATGACAGCAAGGATTCTTGTTCAGGGTACTTTCACAATTGATCAACCACCTCATAGTCGGCCATTTTCATCTTTCGAAAGAAAGCTTCTGCTTCCTCAGCACTCACAGGTTTCTTAGGCGGGAAACGCCTTTTGGCGGCATTGTTCACCTCTTCTATGTTTGAATACTTCTCAACGGGAGCATTTCCTGGAAGCTCTCCCAAGATCTCTTTTCCTTTATACGTAACCACCGTCTGATGATAATTCCATGGCACTGCAGCATGGTTCATCATAGGTTTCTGTGGTACGCGTCCAATAACCACTGGCTCATTCAGCCGAGGTGGTTTAATTGTCCCCCGCACCACATAGGGTTGCTTGGGTACGTACACTTCCAATTTCAATGGAGGGCTCACAATCAGCTGCTTTTCTTGGCGGCCTCGTGGGACATAGAGAATTCCATTTTTGGGAGGTATCGCTTCTATTCTTGTTTCAGCTGTCTTTTCTGGTTCTGTCTTAATGACTTTGTTCTTCTTTTCCCCTTTATCTTGCTTCGAGGCAACCTTTGGCTTTCATTCCGCATCAGTAATGGCAATTATGGCCTTTAGCGCCAGATCAAATTCTTTATCTTCGCAAATCATTCTAATTACTGGCCCGTTATTATAGGCTGGCAGTGGGTTATTAGTCACGTTTGGGACATCCTCATCCCTCAGCACTATCTTTCCTTGTTCTATCAAGTCTTCCACGGCTTTTTTCAAAGTCCAACAGTTTTCTGTATCATGCCCCTCAACTCCTGAGTGATAAGCGCATCGGACACCCCGCTGATAGGAAGGCGATTCTGGGTTTTGCCTGTTTGGAGGTATGGGCTGCAGCAGACCCATTGAAACAAGCTTCGGAAACAGAGTGGGGTAGGATTCACCGATTGGTGTAAAATTTGGCCTCCTGGGTGGTTCACGAGGACGAAAGTTATTTTGTGGAGGACGGGGGTTATAGTAATTTTGGTGAGGAGGGTGGTTTCTTTGAAATGGAGCTTGGTTTCTATTGGCAAGTGGCTGCGGCCGAGCAAAGGGTTGAGCATTCATGACCGCATACGGTTGAGGAGCATAAGCCATGTCATGGTGAGGGTAGTAATGTTGAGGGGTTCTTTGCGAGAACATGGGTCTAGGAGCGCGGTGTCTTCTTGCACCCGAGGCCGCCATGGATGTTTCTTCTTTCTTCTTACCTTTGTCCATTCCTCCAGACCCGCCTTGAATGGCTTGGGAGGTTGCTCTGATAGCGGACAGGCTCAAAATTCTACCCGTCTTCAATCCATTTTCCACCATTTCACCAATTTTAATAGCTTCTGTC
>NC_031990.1:10533826-10544592 GCF_001879085.1 Nicotiana attenuata
TCCCGAATTACACTGACCTGATTCCTGTTTAGCCCAGGATATGTAGGCAACCTTTGAAGCAGGGTGCGGTCAACTCTTTTTTAAAAAAAAAATGCTTCACACGGAATATGCGAACGGGCAAAAATCGCTCGTTTCCGCTCACTTATCTTTGCACGAAAACTCTTCGTGTTTCCGGGCAAAGAGGGGCAGCTGTGAGCACGTGATTTTTGCCCTAAGCAATAATTCCCAAAGTTTCAAACAAAACAATTTCTTTAGTATTTTATAAGTTTTTTTTTGTGAATTTTGTGGCATTTTTTGGTAATTGTCGCATTTTTATTTGTGCATTTTAATTCATATAAAAATACAAAAATAAGCATTTTTGCATTTAGGATTTAATTTCATATTTTAGTATTAATTTGTTTTAGAACAAAATGTTAAGAAAATAATAAAAAAGGGTCCATTTTGCATTTTTTGGTATTAGTTTGCATTTCTCTTTAGGAATTAATTAGGAAATATAATTGTTAGAGTCAATTTGTTTTTAGTTTTATTTTAGCATTTTATAAAATCAGAAAATAAATAAATACAGAAATATAAAATAAAATACAAAAAGCAAAATAAAGAAAATACAAAGAAAACAAATTGGTCTCAATAAAATGCCCAAATTGGGCCAAAAATGGTTTAGCCCACCCCAAAAACCCCTCAAAACCGGACCAAACCACTGGCCCAAACGCCCTGCCCGGTCCAAATTGCCCCATACTCAAAACGATGTCGTTTTGACGTCGTTTAATCATGACCGTTCATCCCCTCAAATCCAACGGCCTGGATTGATCCTTCAATTTAAATAAAACTGTCCGAAAAATCATACAAAACCCAAAACATAACCCATCTTCCTCGTACTCCCTGTAACGCCGGCGTTGCCCCACCGTCCTCCTCCCATCTCCGCCGTCCTCCGCCCTAGCGCCGCCGGCCGGAAATCGCCGCCGGCGGCGGCGATGCTCCGATGGCCCCCAAAATTTCACACCATACTCTCCTTCACCTCGTCTTTCCAACCCCCACATCCATGGCCCTCGAATCCTAACCCACCTCCTCGAATATCTAATCTAAGTTTTCCGGCCATGACACAACTTCGTCCAAACCACCCCAAATTAACACCCTGATACCCTCTCTTCTTCCTTTATCCAACCCCCATGGTATTCTATCTCGAAACTGTCCGGAGCGTCTCGAATATTGAATTGAAATTTTCCGGTCAAAGTCCAAAGTAACCCAATCGAGCCCAGATTAACACCATAAGACCGCCTAGTCTTCCCCTATCAGACCCCCATGGGCGCTTGGCTCAAATGTGACGGAACAGTTCGAATATCGATTTCAAGTTTTCCGGCGGAACCCTAGATAAGTTTTTCTTCAACTTTTTCCTTTCTTTGTTTAATTTTTGTCTTTTTATGCATGTGTTTTTTCGTGTTCAGTCCAATTTCAACAATTAGGTTTAGTCATCGATTGTTTTCTTGGTTGGTTGTTTTCTTCTTTTAATCAATCTCCTGTTCTTTTCTTTGTTAGTCCCAATACCTCTTAACTATAGTATAGCCATGGTTTGATAATTCTGACTTTTAATGTAGTAATTAGGTTAGTTTCAGTGGCAATGGTGCATAATTCTGATTTGGTTAATTCTAGGAGTTTTAAATTTTCTTTGCTTCATCATCCTTGATTGATTTGGTTTTGATTTTCTAGTTTAATTGTCACTATTTTAATCTTGATCTGATTCTGTTAAATGTTTAAATGATAGCTTAAGTAATAGAGCTTTCTGTTAGTTGTTAGTTTTAGTAATAATAATAATTTGTTCATGATCTAAACTTGTTAGAATTAGGATCTCTAATTGTTTTTATTAGATGACAATTTGTTAGTTTAATTTCTGTTTGTTTTGTTAGTTTAATTTTGTTTTTCCTGATTAGAATTATAGGAATCCATTAATTGTTTTGATGTAGCTGATCCTTAATTAGGTTTAGGGGATTGCTGGATTTGGATTGTAATTCCTAGATGTTTTAAGGGTATTTTGGGAAGGGAAAAGGGTAGTTTAATCAGGTTTGGTAATTTCTGAAATGAGGTAAGGGTATTATAGGAATTGTAATGGGTATAGAACCTCCTAGAATGGGCTGTAGTACAGATTTCAACAAAATAGGTGTAGTTACTTGTGTAACAAGTCAGAAAATAAAGGGTAAAAATAGAATTAAAATAGGGACTAATGGGTAAAGTGAAAATCTGAAATTGGACCCTATGTTTGCCTATAAATAGGCATTCATTTGCCTTGTATGAGAAGTTTTTTTCAGCTCTGAAAATTCCCCCCAAAAATCCATTGAAAAAAAATCAAAAAAACACTGTTCCATTGAAAAGCTTTAGGTTAATTTTGATTTCTAGTTAATCAATCCACATCTTGTAGTTCACAATCTGATGGCGAGGTTTCAGAGGCTTACAAGACTGATTTCGAGTGATTTTGAGTTCAATTAAGCTAGTTTGAGTTGATTTTTTGTCTGCTGGAAGCTTCAGAGGTGTTCTGTGTTCATTTTCAAGCTTATTTGGGTTATTTTGGTGCTGTTCTGGGTGATACATCAGTCATGCTGGCTTTTTAAACATTTCTGGAATCACTGATTTACCTCTAGACTGGCTGATTCTGTTTTCTAGGCTGTTGTTACTCGTCTATCGATTGCTGTTGCTCATTATTGCCTTAGCTGACCTCTTCTCCTCCATTTCTATTCTATTTCCAGGTACATGTCCTGAATCTCAATATCATGTAGATCCTCAGCAGAAAATGAAATGAAGTGGAAGCATAATTTTGTTTCAATATTTTCATTATGCTTGACTGTAATAATTTGGACTGTATTGGACTGCTTAGGTTTTTCTAGTTTGTATTAATCAGACTGTCTATCAATTGCGTAGTGTAGTTGAAGGCCATTTTAATATGTTGTTCATTACGTGTTTCTGCATAGGTTAGCTTGTTGTAAAGTTCAATTAATAAGCAGTAATGTCCCTGCTTCGTGAATTTGAATTTGTTTAAATTTGAGTTAGCATGACCAAGTGTTGCTTCTACAACTGTTAACATTGGAGGTTATTTGCATTGATTTGGGTCATTTAATTTGTTGCTTGAGCGTTGTCTGGGTTCAATTTCGAATCCCTGCCTTGCAAGGGCACGTGAATGCTGTTTGGGCTTGAAAGGACTCCATGTTTGAGTCCAGAAGCATTTGAGTTTGTGAATCTGGGCTCATGTCCAGGCCCAGGTCAGACAGCCCCACGGAATGTGATTTGGGCTCTAACTTTTGGACCTTGACGTCGTTTCATGTAAAGAGCAATATTGCTGCTGTTTTTCTGGTGAGGACTGAGTTCCCGTGAGCTCATGAACTGTTTTGGTAATTGGCTTGCTAATAATTAATTGGTAGGTTTTTGGGTCTTTCAAGTAATTGGGCTTTTAGAGACGACCCAGTAGAAAACATAGTTCGCTTTAGGATATCCTTAAATGAAATGAGGTGCGCCGCGCCGAACAGAATCATACATGCGTGCCCCTTTTAATTATAGTGAAAATATAATTAGACTTCGGGACGAGCCGTTTAGCGAATTTCACGATTTTCCCCAAAGATGATAACGCGTAGTTGCTTTAGGCGCGTATTTTAATAATATTACTTTCCTAAATTCGGGTGCACATTTATGTGACCCCAAATTCAAAATCTTCAACAAAGTTCGAAATGTATTAACAATTCACGGGTGCACTGGTGCGACGTGGTTCGAGATGCATTTTCACGACGTTGCAATTCTTATAAAAAATAAAAAAATTATAAAAGCACATGAGTTTGGACATGTTTTGAAATCAAATAAAATCAAATACAACAGTTGAACGACCGTGCTAGAACCACGGAACCCGGGAATGCCTAACACCTTCTCCCGGGTTAACAGAATTCCTTACTCGGATTTCTGGTTCGCGGACTGTTAACAGAGTCATAATTTCCTCGGATCGGGATTCAACCGGTGACTTGGGACACCATTAATCTCCCTAGTGGCGACTCTGAATATTAATAATAAATCTCGTTCCGATTGTCCTTTAATTGGAAAAACTCCTTTACACCCTTGCGGGTGTAGTAAAAAGGAGGTGTGACAGCTCTGGCGACTCTGCTGGGGAAAAGAACCCAGAACCCAGAATTCGAGCTTAGAATAATTGTTGTATTTGGTTATATATGATTTTCCTACATGTTTCATGCTAAATGTGCAAAATGTTGCTTTTTACCGCTTTGATATTATCTGAACTATATATAAACTGTGCCGAAACCCTTCTCTTCTCACCTCCGGGGATGTGCTTACTGGTGGAGACTCCCTATTCTGTTTGTGTCATACCTTAAAATAAGAAAGAGGCCGGACAAGTTACTAAGCCGGATGGCCTTTTGGTTCTCGGTACGTAACCCCCTCCTCGACTCGAGTTGTCCGCCCGGGTACACAGTCTAGAACCTATACCCAGGTTTTGAACCTAGAATAACTTGACCCCATGCCGGATCCCTAGTAGGAACGCTTATTTGCATCACGTGCATATGACTTAGGGGACTCAACACAGGGGTTGGGTCCGTCTAGGACAGGTGTACTCGGAATAGTGGACCATCCTGATGCATACTACTTGTGCATTTATCTGTTTTGGATTCGCATGCTGACCGGCTTTGAATATCTGGGAAAAATTGAAAAAAATACAAACATGGAAAAAGAGAAAATAGCAGTGTAGAGAGTTAATTTCCTATATTAGAAAAAATCAATGTCCAAGTAGTGCCGAAATGCTGCCAAATTTTTGAGAAAATGAAAAAAAAAAGTTCTTTTTAGTTTGCCAATGGAAAAGAAAAACAAAAAGAGTTTTATTTTCAAATTAGCTTATTTTATCTGCCACTGAAAAAGAAAATATAAAAAAAGAATCTTGCTTTCAGAAATAGTGTATTTGCCAACAAAACAAAAAAGAGTCTTGTTTTCAAAAATAGTTAGATTTATTTGCCCGAACTACGCTGGTTTGATTCTCACCGGATGTGAGATACGTAGGCAACCCTCATCGGGTCCAACCTCCCTTTTTTCAGAAATAGCCAAAAAATGCCAAAATTTTAAATTTCATCATGAATAAGTCGGGTGCCGCCATTCTTGTTTAAAATAAGCCGAATGTCCCCAAAAGGGCGCCGGAAGGCTGTTTTTGCAAGAACAGCAACCCTGAGTCATTTTTTTTTAACAGTTAGCAGGCACAGCCTCAAAATCTTCTTTATGAAGTGCTGAAAGGCCGTATCCGCAATACCGGCTGTTTGTTTAAATTGGAAATTTGAACAGAGATTGTGCCATTTTTCTCTTTTAGGTCAAAATAAGTGATTAAAATCACCTTAATAAATGTGCAGGATGAGCACGACTCGAAATGAATTATTTTCAATCATGCATAAAATCCCTTTGGAGTTACGTCTGTGGTGGAACGATTTAGGCGGAGAAGGGCAAGATGCAGTCAAGAAACATTTGAAAGAGCTTACCGGTTTGCTCGATATTGTGCCTCGGGGAGATATTATTAGAGCACTGGTTACATGTTGGGACCCAGCACATAATGTGTTCCATTTTTCGGACTTTGAGCTTACCCCGACATTAGAGGAAATAGCTGGCTACATTGGAAAGGATGAGATTCCGTTGAGGCACAAATACTTGGTTGCCCCCAGAGTTGTAGCCGTGCACAGATTTCTAGACTCTTTGAAGATAGTCAGAACCGTCCATAACACAGATCTGGAAAACGGCTTTTGTACTCTGAGCTTCATATATCATCGATATGGCCATATCGGGGGGTTCAACAACCCAAAAAGTAAGATATGTAGCAAAGGAAACCGCCAGAAGTGGGAGGAGCATCGACGTTTCGCCTTTATGGTAGCTTTCCTGGGGCTTTTAGTATTTCCAAGGAAGGATGGGAACATTGACATAAAAATACCTGGGGTCGTCAGCACATTAATTACTCAAGCCAAAAGTACACTTGCACCTATGATATTGGCCGACATCTTCCGTGCTCTTACAGCCTGCAAGGCCGGGGAAGCTTTCTTCGAGGGGTGCAGTCTATTGTTACAAATGTGGATGATCGAGCATCTGTGTCATCGTCCTCAGTTTTTGAGCTACGGGTCTCCAGAAAAAACATGCATAGAAGAGTTTTACACGAGGATTAAAGGGGCCGAATTGCCAGAAGGAGTCACGGGTTGGACAACATATTTTCGGTCCCTCACTGCTAGCCAAATAGAGTGGACACTGGGATGGTTACCCGTTGATGAAATCGTATACATGCCGGCAGCCCGACCACATTTCCTTCTGATGGGGCTTAGAAGCATTCAGCCTTACGCACCGTATCGAGTGTTGAGGCAGCTGGGGAGATGCCAAATAGTACCCAAGGATGATGATCTTAGTTTGCAAGTGGTTGAGATTGGCCCTGATGGCCAGTTTCCTGAAGCAATGGTCCGCCAAGTCTGGAGCGAATGTCAATATTTGACGGCAAACACTTGTGTTCGAGATCGAGCCAAAGGAGAAGTCTCGCCTGATTATCAGGCTTGGTATAGAAGGGACGTTGCATTCGAAAGACCGGCCAAACGACCTCACATCCAGGAATTTGTTGAATCATCACGAGAACAGTGGGATTGGTTAACTAAAGAAAATGAGTATAGGGCCCGCATAGGAGCATTGGAAAAACAGGTCCAGGACCTCCGATTTGAAAATAGCTTGCAAGCCGCGGCTGATGAAGGTGAGAAAAAACAATTGGCCAAAGAGAATGAAGCCTTGCGAGCCCAAATCCAAAAAATGAAGTTAGAGGCCGATAATCCTGTCAGAAGTGCCAAAGATGCAAAGCTTATAGCAAATCTAAGGCAAAAGGTGAACGACTACAGTTTTGACCGCAACAAGGCAGAAAAGGAATTAGCTGGGGTCCGGAAACAATTGGCTAAAAATGCAGAAGAACGGGCCCACATGGTTAAACAGTTAAAAGAAGAATATGACAATGAGGTCACAGGATTAAAGAAAAAGGTTATTGCCACAGAAAACCGTATGATCAAACAGGCAAAAGAATTCAAAGTCGAAAGAGAACAGTGTTACATGGCATTGGCACAGTTAGAAATGGACTTGCAACAACTCCGGGAACAAAGCCAAGCGGCTGAGCAGACTTTGGAGGCTAGGGCCCAGCAGATAGGGCGGTTGCTTCAAGAGAAAGGAAGAATCCGAGAGAGAATCTTAACCGTTGCTCATTCCATTACTAGGAAATGTCAAATGTGCGAGAACATGACCCGTACCACCTTCTTGGCATCAGTGATGATATTTGTGAAGCAGATAATGAACGACCTGGACAGACTTCAAGGGGAACTTGCATATAGGCCCGCGGCGAGACCGAATGATGTCCCGTGGGCACCAGGAGCTTTAATGTATTCGTAATTGTCTTTGAGTCTGCACTCTTTCTTCTACTAAAAAACAAAAAGTTTGTCGTCCGAGTCCGTATTTCTTTTTTTTGGGAGTTAGGTCATTTGGGTTTGTATTTCTTTTTACCAGAGTCTGTATCTCCTTTTCGTTAAAAGACAGTCAGTTGATTGAGTCTGTATTTTGTTTGAATTAGAGTAGGGATGATGGAGTTTATAGTTCTTAGAGTTTGTTAGTTGTTTTGAATCTTTGTAATAGACAAATGTGCTATCAATAAAATTGAAATTGCCAAAAAATATCCTGCTCCTACTTTGCATTTATTTTGCAAGAACTACGCTCGGTCTGATTCGCACGGGGTCGTGATACGTAGGCAATCTCCATAGGATTCGACCTTAACTAAATGAAGAAAGGAAATACAAGAAAACAATGAAAGGAAAGAGGTGAAAAACAAGAAAGGAAAGAAAAACAAAAGAGAAAAGAAAATAGGAAACCAAACAAAAGTAAACAAGAGATAATAAAAAGGGAGCAAGGGAAAGAAATGAGCGGAAAAAACAATTTTGAGGAAATGAGCGAATAGGAACAAGGAAAAACCAAGGCAAAAGGAAAAGAAGGAAAGAAGGAAAATAAGAGAGAAAAGCAAAAGAATGAGAGGAAGGGCATGGCAGATAAAGAAAAATGAAAAGGTCGGGATGATGCATGCGACCGATCAAAAGCATAATAGGAACTGTTAACTGCCTAGGTGCATTCACTCCCCAAATGTGCGGGTACCAATATGTTACATGCCCTAATTCTAACGTGATGGTTTCATTTTGTCATGTCATTCCAGAAAGGTGGTTGGTTTGTGGTTTTAGAGTGGTAGCTCGTTTTTACAACACAAGGACAAAAGGCAGTTGGCATCCTGGCAACCCATTCCTACAACACCCGGGCAAAAACCAAACTGAACATGATAGGCCCAGAATCAGATACCAGTATCGTGGACCCGTCAAAAGAGGTGGAAGTGGTAGATGTTAAAGCAATGAAGGAAGAGATGTATAAGTTGAGGCAGCAGATGGCTGAGATGCATAAGGCTTGGGCTAAGGGTCAGGCGGCGCCAGTTTATCCTGCCAATCCCGCATATCTCCCGCCTTCGGCCCAGTCTTAGGAGCTTCCTCCTGCGAATGTATCTTCACATTTCCCTTTCTACCAACAGAGTTATAGCACCACCTTCTATCCTCCCCAAGCTCCACCACCCAAACAAAACCCTCCTCTACGAATCACCCCTGTCTTTGTGATGCCTCCACCTGTCAGGTTGCAAAGATCTTCCAGTGGGCCGTTGTTTCCAACTCACGACAGCCAGTACTACCCTCCCGAGCCTACCTTTAAAGCTCCTGAGCCATATTCCTACACTCCTCACCTTGAGCTCCCGGTGGAAACTGATAAGCCGCTTAAGGACCCGGAACAGGAAGAGATGTTTCGAAAAGTAAAAGCCTGGAGCAATCCTTCAGGAACATGCAAGGATTGGGTGGCCAAGTCAGTGTGGCCTACAAAGATTTGTGCTTGTTTCCCGATGTCCAGCTGCCAGCAGGGTTCAAGTTACTAAAGTTTGATTTGTATGATGGACATGGTGATCCTGTAGCCCATCTGAGGGGATTTTGCAGTAAAATGAGAGGCGCTGGGGGAAGGGATGAGTTATTGATGGCGTACTTCAGTCAAAGCCTAAGTGGCGCAGCCTTGGAATGGTACACACGGCAGGATCATGCCCGATGGTACATTTGGGATGATTTGGCCCAAGCATTTTGCATGCCATTTTCAATATAATCTCGAAATTGTCCCGGACCGTCTGTCACTGACCAAAATTGAGAAGAAACCGGGGGATAGCTTCAGAGAGTACGGATTTCGGTGGAGGGAACAGGCTGCAAGGGTCGATCCTCCAATGAAGGAAGGCGAAATGGTCGATTATTTTCTGCAGGCTTTGGAGCCCACCTACTATGGTCACTTGGTGTCAGCAGTAGGAAAATCCTTCAACGAGGTAATAAAAATGGGAAGGATGGTGGAGGAGGGGCTTAAGTCCAACAAAATCATGGGCTATTCTGCAATCAAGGCAACTACCCAGGCTATCCAGAGCACCACTGGAGGGGTAGTGAAGAAGAAAGAAGATGTGGCAGTAGTTGAATCAAGAGCTTGGTCCAGAGATCCATCACCATATTACAACCAACCTCGACCCCAACCCCAAACCTATCTCCGAGCTCCACATAATCCACCTCAGTATTATCCTCCGAACGATGTCCGGTCATATGTCCAACCATCAGGTCACTCCCTATGGCGAGCACCAGCGCCGCATAATGCCTCCTTGCCTTCACAACATTTTCGAGCACCCAACAACCCTCGAAAACATGGGCAAGGAAGAGAACAGAGGGAAGGAAATAGTTTCACGCCAATTGGGGAGTCCTACACGAGCTTGTTTGAAAAGTTAAGGCATTCTGGCTTGATTGAGCCGCTCCTCGGCTATACTCCAGACCCACATGCAAAAGGCTTTGATCCTACTGTACGATGCATGTACCACTCTAATGTCCAAGGGCATAGCATTGAAGATTGTGGTTCTTTGAAAAGGGAAATAGAAAAAATGATTCAAGAAGGGGTAATTATGATCAATGACAGTGACAGAGAGCATGCGAATCCTCTTGGGAACTTGCTGACTGAAGTTAATGATAATGAAGTTGTTAATGGTTTTGGCAATATTGATGTGGAACCTAGTGGCTAAGGTGCCGTGCTTGGTAATTGGAAAGATGCTCCATCTCTTGGCTAGCTGAAGAGGAGTTTTGATGACTTATTTTGTTGTCATTTCTGTTGTCCGGGTTATTTTCAGGGTTGTTCCGGATATTGTCTTGTGACTCAAACCCTTTTATCCTCTATTTTGTCTAGATCCTTTAGTCGTAGCGTCTCATTTAGTGCTATCTAGGTTTGTTTTAGGGTTGCACCCCAGTTTATGTTACTTGTTTTATTGGTTAAACCCTTTCACCGTCAGTCTAATGCAATTCTCTGTTTCCCGCCATTTCTAGTCATTTTATCTAGTTCCTTTTTCCTTTCGCAATTCTTTTCGTGCTGGTTCTGGTGACATGACATGCACGCATAATTCTCAGCCTGGTTTTAAAAGTCAGTTCAGTAAAGAAGCAATAAGACAATGTTGAAGATGTAAGGACAGTTAAGGGATTTTGAAATCTCTTCGAGCCCAAATTGTGTGAAACTGGGTCAGACGGAACATAAAGAAATACTGTGGAAATGCATCATGCCACATCGGCTTGAAACCAAAGGCAATTTTGCCCCAAGTCTACAGGGGTCGTTCATGGTACCGGGATTGTTGTCCAATGGTGCTAGGTAATTGACAAATG
>NC_031990.1:10544824-10549180 GCF_001879085.1 Nicotiana attenuata
TGAGAGAAAGACCAAAATGAGAGAGGCTTGATGGTGAAAACCTTTCGGGCACTACAAGTCGAAAAAGGATTGTGATTCAAATTGGATAGGCGGAGCATTGAAGTCCAGTTTCATGGTAAAAAGGTACAACAAGAGCTGAACATCAGATTTTGCTTGACAGAATATCACAAGTGCATGTCATGGTCATTAGAGTTGGTATCCACACCTGATAGGTTTCTACTTCGTAGTTTTCTTGTTAGGAATCATCTCTTTCCTTTATCCTTCACTCTGTTCCTTTTGTTTCATTTACTTCCTCCTCCTGAGTCTGTTTGGTCATAACAAGTGAGCAATGACTTCAAAA
Organism: Nicotiana attenuata; assembly: GCF_001879085.1. NCBI lineage: Eukaryota > Viridiplantae > Streptophyta > Magnoliopsida > Solanales > Solanaceae > Nicotiana > Nicotiana attenuata. Next base: position 10,545,165 of record NC_031990.1, read on the forward strand.
TCTGCCACCAAGCTTTCCAATTGAACAAAACGGGATCTGGTGAACACATCAAAGCGTCAAGTCAGGAACGAAAATCAGGCACACCGAGTTGGCAACAATCAACATGCTTTGGGAATTCTTGTGAAATGCAAAGGCTTGGTATATGTCAAATTCATGAACAATGCAACAAATGAAGGGTTAGGGCGAACAGATCAAAGGTTTCCTGTGATAAGCTTGATAAAAGGGTGTTAAACCAGTGACGAGCAAGACCTTCCAAGCAGAAGTCAAAGTTATCATGGCAAATGGGGGAGCTGTAGACCTCAAGGACCAGACCGGGGGTTTAAGTCAAGAAAGAACAACATACATCTTGAGTGGGTGGCAATTGACGTGCTTTGGGATTCGTGTGAAATACAAGGGTCTAGTACATATCAATTCATGAACAATGAAACAAGATGGAGGGTGTTTGGTGAACGGATCAGGGATATTTTCTATGTCAAGGGTAACAAAGAAAGTGGTAGGTCAATAAGCAAGCAAGGTCTTCGGGTGGGAATCAGTTATCATGGCAAGTGAAGGAATAATAGATCTTGAGGCCAAGGCCAGTGTTTTAAATCAGGAAAGAACAACATGTGCGCTGAGTTGGTAACAATCAATATGCTTGGGAGTCCATGTGAAACACAAAGGTTTGGTAAATTTCGTTATGAGCGGTGCCACAGATAGAGGGTATTGGGTCTGAACGAGAAGAAGTATTTTCTGGGTTAAGGTTTACAAAGGAAATGGTTAGCCCAGGAACAAGCAGGTTCTTTGAATGGAAATCAGTTGTCATGACAAGCGAAGGAGCAACAGACCTCAAGGTCAAGGCCGGTGGTTTAAGTCAAGAAAGAGCAGCATACACACAGAGTGGGGGCAATGGACGTGCTTTGGATTCGTGTGAGACACAAAGGTTGGGTAGATGTCAGTTCATGAGCAGTGCAACAAATAGAGGATATTAGGTCTGAACGGAGAAAAGGTATTTTCAGTGATACGGATGACAGAGAAAGCGGTTAGTCAATAAACAGGCAAGGTCTTCGAGTGGAAATCAATTATCAGGGGAAGTGAAGGAGCAATCGCACTCAAAGTCAAGGCCACAAACCAACCATCATGTTTAAACTCACAAGTTTGCTTTGTCTGAAACAGGGACGGAAGCTATGTTCATACCAAAGCTGGGAAGCTTGAAATTTTCAGGTGTAATGATCCAATTCTGCTTACGCAAAGGCAATTGAGAAGATCACACATCACCCCTAGGAGAAACACTTCCAAGTCAGGGTTTTCAAGTTATATTTTTGTTTTAGGAGACGCACTTCCTACATTGAGTTTTTCTCCTAGGAGACGCACTTCCTGGTGTGAATCATTAAAGTTTTACCCGTTAGGAGACGCACTTCCTAGCAGGGGTCTTTCAGATTATACTTGTTAGGAGACGCACTTCCTAGCTTTGGTCATTTAAATTCATTCCTAGGAGACGCACTTCCTAGTTTGAGTCATTGAAGTTTCACCCATAGGAGACGCACTTCCTAAATTGAGAGTTCATTCATAGGAGNCAGCAATCAGGCGCCCACTCATGAGCAATGCAACAGATGGAGGGTATGGGGTCTGAACGGAAAAGAGGTACCTTCTGCAATAAGGGTAACAGAGAAATTGGTTAGTCAATAAGCAAGCAATGTCTTTCAAAGTGAAATCAAAGTTATCATGGCAAGAGAAGGAGCAATCGCCGCAAAGTCAAGGCCACAAACCAACCACCATGTTTAAACTCACAAGTTTCCTTTGTCTGAAACAGGTACGGAAGCTATGCTTGGAAGCTTGAAATTTCCAAGTGTAATGCCCAAATTCTGCTTACGCAAAAGCTATTTAGAAGATCATACATTACCCCCTAGGAGACGCACTTCCTAGTCTAAGTTTTTCAAGTTGTAGGAGACGCACTTCCTAAATTGAGATATCACCCCTAGGAGACGCACTTCCAAAATTGAGATCACCCCTAGGAGACGCACTTCTTAGTCTGGGTCTTTCAGAATATACCTGTAGGAGACGCACTTCCTAAATTGAGAGTTCAGTCCTAGGAGATGCACTTCCTAGCTTGAGTCACGGAAATTTCACCCCTAGGAGACGCACTTCCTAGTTTGAGTCATTGAAGTTTCACTCATAGGAGACGCACTTCCTAAATTGAGAGTTCATTCATAGGAGATGCACTTCCTAGTTTGAGTCGTTGAAGTTTCAGCCATAGGAGGCGCACGTCCTAAATGAAGAGTTCATTCATAGGAGACGCACTTCCTAGTTTGAGTCATTGAAGTTTCACCCATAGGAGACGCACTTCCTAAATTAAGAGTTCATTCATAGGAGACGCACTTCCTAGTTTTAGTCACTTCCTAGTTTTAGTCACTGAAGTTTTCACCCCTAGGAGACGCACTTCCTAGCCTTGGTCATTTAAATTCACCCTTAGGAGACGCACTTCCTAGTTTGGTTCATTCAGTTTTTATTTTAGAAGATGCATTTGCTCGTCAAAGCTTTTGGTTCTACTCGTAGGAGACGCACATCCTAGTCTAGTCATTAGCTTACTCTCATCATTGCATCAGTAGTATAAGTGGTTTACAATTTTGCTAACAACTCACAAATCTTCCTAGTGCAAACTGGGGCAGAAAATTTCATTTGTTTTGTTTGTTTTGATTGCAGGCACCCATATAGAAAACAAGGGAACACAGAAAGTTTCAGCAATCAGGCGCCCACCTGGAGAACAAGGGAAGACAGTTCAAGTTTCAAGGGAAAACAATTCAAGTTTTGAAGGAAGACAGTTCAAGTGTTAGCAATCAGGCGCCCACCTGGATAATAAGGGAATACATTTCGAGTTTTGGAAATCAGGCGCCCACCTGGATAACAAGGGAATACATTTCAAGTTCAGCAATCAGGCGCCCACCTGGAGAACAAGGGAATACATTTCGAGTTTTGGCAATCAGGCGCCCACCTGGATAACAAGGGATACAATTAAAGTTTTGGCAATCAGGCGCCCACCTGGAGAACAAGGGAATACATTTCAAGTTTCAGCAATCAGGCGCCCACCTGGAGAACAAGGGAATACATTTCAAGTTTCAGCAATCAGGCGCCCACCTGGAGAACAAGGGAATACATTTCAAAGTTTTAGCAATCAGGCGCCCACCTGGAGAACAAGGGAATACATTTCAAGTTTTAGCAATCAGACGCCCACCTGGAGAACAAGGGAATACATTTCAAATTTCAGCAGTCAGGCGCCCACCTGGAGAACAAGGGAAGTACAATTCAAGTTTTAGCTTTCAAATTTCTAGTAATATTCGGTAACACGATGCGCCCAGTCACCAAACTGGGGCAGAAAATCTTCTTTGTTCGTCTATTTTGTTGAAATCAGGCGCCCACCTGGAGAACAAGGGAATACATTTCGAATTTCAGCAATCAGGCGCCCACCTGGAGAACAAGGGAATACATGTCAAGTTCAGCAATCAGGCGCCCACCTGGAGAACAAGGGAATACATTTCAATTTCAGCAATCAGGCGCCCACCTGGAGAACAAGGGAATACATTTCAAGTTCAGCAATCAGGCGCCCACCTGGAGAACAAGGGAAGTACAATTCAAATTTTAGCTTTCAAATTTTTAGTAATGTTTGGTAACATGATGCGCCCAGCCACCAAACTGGGGCAGAAAATTCTTTTTTTGTTTGTCTATTTTTGAAATCAGGAGCCCGCCTGGAGAACAGAGGCATTTATTTCAAGTTTTAGCAATCAGGAGCCGCCTGGAGACAGAGGCATTTGTTTCAAGTTTTAGCAATCAGGAGCCCGCCTGGAGAACAGAGGCATTTATTTTCAAGTTTTAGCAATCAGGAGCCCGCCTAGAGAACAGAGGCATTTATTTTCAAGTTATTAGTAAAGAGCCCGCCTGGAGAACAGAGGCATTTATTTTCAAATTTTTAGCAATCAGGAGCCCACCTGGAGAACAGAGGCATTTATTTCAAGTTTTTAGCAATCAGGAGCCCGCCTGGAGAA
>NC_031990.1:10549205-10689173 GCF_001879085.1 Nicotiana attenuata
AAAAAGAGAGAGATATCCGCATCCCGGCTGTTTGTATTATATTGGAATTTTGAATATTGAGGATTGTGCATTGTTTATCTTTTAGGTCAAATAAGTGTGTATTAAATCCTTTACATAAATGTGCAGGATGAGCACCGACTTCGAATGAATTATTTCTCAAATCCCATCGGCTATTAATCCTTTGTTAGTTACGTCTGTGGTGGAACGATTTAGGCGGAGAAGGGCAAGATGCAGTCAAGAAACAGTTTGAATAAGAGCCTTACCGGTATTGCTCGATATTGTGCCTTCGGGGAGCATATATTAATTAGAGCACTGGTTACATGGTTGGTACTCTCAGCACATATTTGTTCACTTTTTCGGATATCTTGAGCTTACCTCCGACATTGAAGAGGAAAATTAGCTGCGCTACATTGGAAAGGATGAGATTTTCCGTGAGGACAAAGTATTCTGTTGGTTCCGCCCGAGTTGCTATGCCCGGTTGATCGGACAGTATTTCTAACTCTTTGAGCAGCATAGTCCACGAACCGTCAACTAACAACAGGATCTGGATAACGGCTTTTTGTCTCTGAGCTTCATTATATCATCTGATATGAGCTATAATCGGGCGGGGTTACAACTCCAAAAAAGTAAGATATGTAGCAGGAGCACTGCCAGAAGTGGGAGAGCATGACGTTTGCCTTTACATGGGTGGTCTTTCCTGCGGGCTGTTTTGTTTTCCAGGAGGATGGTGGAATCATTGACATATAATACCTGGGGTCGTCAGCACATTAATTACTCATGCAAGTCCTTGCCTCTGATTTGGCCGACATCTTTCGTGCTCTTCAGCCTGCAAGGCCGGTGGAACTGGCTTTCTTTCGAAGGGGTGCCAAGTTAGTTGTTACATAAGTGTGGATGATCGAGCATTGTGTCATCGTCCTCAGTTTTGAGCTACAGGTCCTCCAGAAAGAAAACACTGCATACGAAGAGTTTTACCACGAGGATTAAAGGCCAAATTGGCCAAGAAGGAGTTCACGGGTTGGACAACATATTTTTCGGTGCCACTCACTGCTAGCCAATAGTGTGGCCCATCAGGCGCATGGTTACTCGTTCGATCGAATCGTCACTATATGCCCCCTGGCAGCCCGACCCCACATTTATCTTCTGCATCCAGGCCTGCTTGAAGCAATTCAGCCCTTACGCCTGTATTCGAAGTGTTGATGCGCAGCTTCGGGGAGGATGCCAGATTCTAGCATAGCTCCGCCCAAGGATGATATCTTAGTTTGCAAGTAGTGGAGATTGGCCTGGATGGGCCAGTTTCCTCTGCAACGCAATGGCCTCCCCGCAACAAGCTCTTGGAGCAATGTCAAATATTTGGCGGCAAACACTTTGTGGTTGAGTCGAGCCAAAGGAGAAGTGGTGTCGCCTGCATTATCAGGCTTGGTATAGAAGGGACGTTGCATTCGAAAGACCGCTCAACGACCTCACATCCAGGAAATTTGTTGTAATCTATCTACGTAGAACAGTAGTGCCTTGGTTAACCTAAAGAAAATGGTATAGGGCCCGCATAGCGAGGAGCATTGGCAAAAACCGGTTCCACAGCCTCGATTTGAAATACCGCTTGCAAGCTCGCGGCTTGATGAGGTGAGAAAACGCCAATTTGCTCAAGAGAATGTAACGGCTCTTCGAGCCAAATCAAAAATGAAGTTAGGCAGGCCCGCTCCACCCTGTCAGGAGTGCTCAAGATGCAAGCTTATAGCAAATCTACAAGGCATAAGGTGAACGACTACGCGTTTCGACATCGCCAACAACGAGAAGGATTAGCTGGGGATCCGGAAGCAATATGGCCAACAATCGCATCGAAGAAAGGGCCGGCATGGTTAATACAACAGTTCAAACGAAGAATATGCACGAATGCACGGACTCACAGGATTAAAGAAACGTCATTGCAACGCGAACAACGCCGCACATGGTCAACACCAGGACAAACAGAATTCAACAGTGGAACAGTCAGAACATTGCTACTGGCGTTGGTCTACAGTTCAGAAATTGGACATCGCAACAACCTCCGAGAAACAAATCGCAGGCGGCCTGAGGCATGACTTTTGTGAAGGCTTAGGGCCAGACAGATAGGGCGGTTGCTCCAAGAGAAAAGGAAGAATCCGGAGAGAGATATCTTACCGTTGCTCTCGCATTCCAGTTGACCTAGAACATGTCAAATGCTGCCCGAGAACATGACCGCCGTACCACTCTAACTCCTGCATCACAGTGATGAATTTGTGAAGCACGATAATGAACCACTGTGACCAGACTTCAGGCTGGACTTGCATATAGGCACCCGCGAGAGCCGAATGATGTCTGGGCACCATGGAGCTTTACATGTAATTCGCTAATTGTCTTTGAGTCTGCCACCTCTTTCTTCTAACCAAAAAAACAAAGTTTTGTCGTGTCCGAAGTCCGTCATTTCCTTTTTTTTGGGAGTTAGGTCATTTGGGTTTCCGTATTATCTTTTTACCAACGTCTGTATCTCCTTTTCGTTAAAAGACAGTCAGTGATTGAGTCTGTATTTTGTTTGAATTAGAGTAGGATGATGGATTGTATAGTTCTTAGAGTTTGTTAGCTTTGTTTGAAATCTTTGTAATATGACAAATGTGCTATCAATCCAACATCTGAATTGCCAAAAATTATCCTGCCTTCCTATCTTGCTTTATCTTTGGCAAGTAAACTACGCTTCGGCTGATTCGAGGGGTCCTGATACGTAAGGCCCATCTCCATAGGATCGCGTTAACCTAAATGAAGAAAGGAAATACAAGAAAACAATGAAAGGAAAGAGGTGAAAAACAAGAAGGGAAAGAAAAACAAAAGAGGAAAAAGAAAATAGGAAAACCAAACAAAAGTAACAAGAGAATAATAAAAAGGGAGCACGGGAAAGAAAGCAGCGGATAAAATCAATTCTTGAGGAAATGCACGAATAAGGAACAAGGAAAAATCCAAGGCACAAAGGACAAGAAGAAAGAAGAAACTAAGCAAGAGAAAAGCCAAACAGCGAATGAAGAGGAAAGGGCCATGGCAGATAGAAAGATATGACAAGGTCGGGATGACCTGCGGACTCCGCGACCGCATGTCAAGAAGCATAATAGGCTGTTAACTGCCTAAGTGCATTCACTCCCAAATGTGCGTGGTACCAATATGGTTCATGCTTAATGTCTAACGTGATGGCTTCTCATTCTGTCATGTCACTTTCCAGAAAGGTGGTTGGTTTGTGTTTTAGAGTGGTAGCTCGTTCTTTTCAACACAATGACAAAGGCGTTGCGCTCCTGGCAAACCCAGTCTCCTACAACACCTCGGGCAAAACGCAAACGAACATCGATAGCCAGATCAAGATATCCAGTAATCGTGGGACCCGTCAAAAGATGAAGTGGTAGATGTTTAAAGCAAGAAGGAAGAGACATGTATAAAGTCTGAGGCATCGCAGATGGCTGAGATGCTAAGGCTTGGGCTAAGGTCAGGCGGCGCAGTTTATCCTGCCAATCCCGCATATTCTCCCGCCTTCGGCAGTCTTAGAGCTTCCTCCTGCGAATGTATCTTCCAACATTTCCCTTCTACAAACAGAGTTATAAAGCACCAGCCTCTATCCTCCCCAAGCTCCACCACCCAAACAAAACCTCCTCTACGCAATCACCCCTGTCTTTGTGATGCCTCTCACCTGTCAGGTTGCAAAGATCTTCCAGTGGGCCGTTGTTTCCAATCCGACAGCCAGTACTACCCTCCCGAGCCTAACCTTTAAAGCTCCTGAGCATATTCCTACACTCCTCACCTTGAGCTCGCCGGTGGAAACTGATAAGCCGCTTAAAGGAACCCGGACAGGAAGAGATGTTTCGAAATAGTAAAAGCCTGGAGCAAATTCCTTCAGGAAACATGCAAGGATTGGGTGGCAAGTCCAGTGGTGGCCTACAAAGATTGTGCTTGTTTCCCGATGTCCAGCTGCCAGCCAGGGTTTCAAGTTACTAAAGTTTGATTTGTATGATGGACATGGTGATACTGTAGCCCATTCTGAGGGGGATTTTGCAGTAAAATGAGAGGCGCTGGGGAAGGGATGAGTTAATTCGATGGCGTACTTCAGTCAAAGCCTAAGTGGCGCAGCCTTGGAAATGGTACACACGGCAGGATCATGCCTGAGTGGTAACATTTGGGAATGATTTGCCCAAGATTTTTATGGCCATTTTCAATATAATATCGAAATTGTCCCGGACGCGTCTTGTCACTGACCAAAATTGAGAAGAAACGCGGGGGATAGCTTCAGAGAGTAAGGATTTCGGTGGACGGGAACAGGCTGCAAGGGTCGATCTGCAATGAAGGAAGGCGAAATGGTCGATTATTTTCTGCAGGCTTTGGAGCCACCCTACTATGGTCACTTGGTGGTCAGCAGTAGGAAATTGCAACCGAGGTATAAAAATGGGAAGGATGGTGGAGGAGGGGCTTACGTCCAACAAAATCATGGGCTATTTCTGCAATCAACGGGCAACTACCCAAGGCTATCAGAGAACACTGGAGGGGTAGTGAGAAGAAAGAAGATGTGGCAGTAGTTAATCAAGAGCTTGGTCCAGAGATCCATCACCATATTACAACCACCTCGACCCCAACCCAACCTATCTCCGAGCTCCACATAATCCACCTCAGTATTATCCTCCGAACAGATGTCCCGGTCATATGTCCAACCATCAGGTCACTCCCTATGGCGAGCAGCCAGCGCGCGCATAATGCTCCTTGCCTTCACAACATTTTCGAGCACCCAACAACCCTCGAACACATGGGAAGGAAGAGAACAGAGGGAAGGAAATAGTTTCACTGCCAATTGGGGAGTCCTACACGAGCTTTGTTTGAAAAGTTTAAGGCATTCTGGCTGATTGAGGCCGCTCCTCGGTCTATATCCAGACCCACATGCACAAGGCTTTGATCCTACTGTAACGATGCATGTACCGACTCTAATGTCCCAAGGGCATGCATTGAATGATTGTGGTTCTTTGAAAAGGGAAATAGAAAAAATGATTCAAGAAGGGTAATTATGATCAATGACAGTGACAGAGGAGCATGCGAATCCTCTTGGGAACTTGCTGACTGAGTTAATGATAATGAAGTTTGTTAATGGTTTTGGCAATATTGATGTGGAACCTAGTGGCTAGGTGCCGTGCTTGGTAATTGGAAAGATGCCCATCTCTTGGCTAGCTGAAGAGGAGTTTTTTGATGACTATTTTGTTGTCTTTCTGTGTCCGGGTTATTTTCAGGGTTGTTCCCGGATATTGTCTTGTGACTCAACCCTTTTACCTCCTTTTTGTCTAGATCCTTTAGTCGTAGCGTCTCATTTATGCTATCTAGGTTGTTTTTAGGGTTGCACCCAGTTTATGTTACTTTTTATATTGGTAAACCCTTTCAACCGTCAGTCTAATGCAATATTCTCTGTTTCCGCCATTTCTAGTCATTTTATCTATGTTCCTTTTTCCTTTCGCAATTCTTTTCGTGCTGGTTCTGGTGACATGACATGCACGCATAATTCTCAGCCTGGGTTTTAAAAAGTCAGTTCAGTAAAGAAAAAGCAATAAGACAATGTTAAGATGTAAGGACTAAGGGGATTTTGAAATCTCTTCCGAGCCCTAATTGTGTGAAATAGGTCAGACGGAACATAAACAAATACTGTAGAAATGCCATCATGCCACATACGACTGAAACCAAAGGACAATTTTGCCCCAAAGTCTACAGGGGCGTTCCATGGGTTACCATGGGAGTTGTTGCTTCCATGGTGCTAGGGTAATTGACGACAATGCACGAAGCCAAATGTTGGTGGATTAGGTTTAGTATATTCTGGCTGCAATCAAAAGATGATTACGCTATGTTATTCCTGCATGTTGTAATAGTTAATTGTGCTGAGTTTGTAACTTGGCAAATGTTTTGGGAGATTGGAATGACGAAGGCATTTTATTCTGCTATCCAAACACTTTATCCTTTGTTACCCCTTTGAGCCTTGGTTATTTTCTTTGCATACCCCTCTTTTGGAATCAATAATAAACTCGTAAACCCGAGAGGGGAAAGAAAGTGGAGGAACAAGAGAAAACAGTAAAAAAGAAAAAAGAAGAGAAAAGAAAAAAAAAGAAAAAAAGAAAAAGAAAAGAAAAAAGAGAGAGAAAGGAAAGAAAAGAAAGAAAAAGAAAGGGAAAAGAAAAGAAAAGAAAGAAAAAAAAGAGAAAAGAAAAACAAAAGAAAAGAAGAGAAGAAATGAAAAGATGAAGAAGAAGGTGGAAAGAAGGGAAGATCGCAACAACGAAGAAATTCATGACATGAATACGTTCGACCTGACTCCTTTTAAGGATACGTGGCAGCCTCACGCGTTCGGTCCCTTCAAAATAAAAATCCAAAAGTCCCCAAGAAAGAACTGGGGCAGAAGTTGTGGTTGTTGAGAAAAATCGGATTCTGAAAGTTGTAATTTTAAACCATGTTGAATTGTTTTGAGCCTTTGAGTACCCTTTCTTTCCTAACCCTAATCCAAAGCCACATAACGGTCAAAAGAAAACCTTCTGATCAGTCTTCGAGCGATGCCAAGTCGAGCAGGTGGAGGTGATTCATGTCAGGGGCAACACTCCGGTCCAAGCAGAAAAATAATGAAAATAGAGAGAGTCTTATTGGTGAAAACCTTCACCGGCCCGTAAGGCGACGGGAGCTGAGAGAAGTCAAAATGAGAGAGTCTTATGTGGTGAAACCTTCAACGGCACCATAAGCGACAGTGAGTTGAGAGAAAGACCAAAATGAGAGAGGCTTGATGGTGAAAAATTCTCGGGCACTACAAGTCGATAAGGATTGTGAATCAAATTGGATAAGCGGAGCATTGAAGCCGGTTCTCACGGCAAAAAGGTACAACAAGAGCTGAACATCAGGTTTTTGCTTAAACGAAACAGGCCGCAGGTGCATGTCAATCATTAGAGTTAGTATCACGTCCGATAGGTTTCTCACTTTGTATTTTCTTGTTAGGAATCATCTCTTTCCATCGTCCTCTACTCTATTCTTTGTCTTGTTTACTTCCTCTTCCCAAGTCAAATTTCGGTCATAACAAGTGAGAAATGATTTCAAAATTTTGCCACTAGCTTGTCCAATTGCACAAAACGGATGATCTGGCTAAGTACATCAAAGTGTCATAAGTCAAGAAAGAATAAAACAACGCACTGAGTTGTAACAATCAACATGCTTTGGATCAAAGGCTTGGTACATGTCAATTCATGAAACAATGCAACAGATGGAGGGTGTTAGGTGAATGGATAAAGGCATTTTCTGTGGCAAGATTGACAAAAGTTTGTTAACCAGTGACAAACAAGGTTTCCAAGCGGAAAGCAAAGTTTATCATGGCAAAATGAAGGAGCATTAGACTCAAGGCCAAGGCCAGTGGTTTAAGTCAAGAAGAAAACATATGCACTGAGTGGGTGGCAATTGACGTTGCTTTGGGATTCATGTGAAATGCAAAGGTTTGGTAAAATATCAGTTCATGAGCAATGCAAACAGATGGAGGGTATGGGGTCTGAACGGAAAAGAGGTACCTTCTGCAATAAGGGTAACAGAGAAATTGGTTAGTCAATAAGCAAGCAATGTCTTTCAAAGTGAAATCAAAGTTATCATGGCAAGAGAAGGAGCATCGCCGCAAGTCAAGGCCACAACAACCACCATGTTTTAAACTCACAAGTTTCCTTTGTCTGAAACAGGTACGGAAGCTATGCTTGGAAGTCTTGAAATTTCCAAGTGTAATCCAATTCTGCTTACGCAAAGCTATTTAGAAGATCATACTTACCCCTGGAGACAGCACACTTCCTAGTCTAAGTTATTTCAAAGTTGTAGGGAGACGCACTTCTAAATTGAGATATCACCCTAGGAGACGCACTTCCAAAATTGAGCTCACCTAGGAGACGCACTTCTATCTGGGTCTTTCAAATATTACCGTAGGAGACGCACTTCCTAAATTGAGAGTTCAGTCCTAGGAGATGCACTTCCTAGCTTGAGTCACGGAAATTTCACCCCTAGGAGACGCACTTCTAGTTTGAGTCATTGAAGTTTCACCTCATAGGAGACGCACTTCCTAAATTGAGAGTTCATTCATTAGGAGATTCACTTCTAGTTTGAGTCAGTTGAAGTTTCAGCCATAGGAGCGCACGTCCCTAAATGAAGAGTCCATTCATAGGAGACGCACTTCCTAGTTTGAGTCATTGAAGTTTCACCCATAAGAGACGCACTTCCTAAATTGAGAGTTCATTCATAGGAGATGCACTTCCTAGTTTGAGTCATTGAAGTTTCACCCATAGGAGACGCACGTCCTAAATTAAGAGTCCATTTCATAGGAGACGCACTTTCCTAGTTTTAGTCATTGAAGTTTCACCCATAGGAGACGCATTCCTAAAAATTGAGAGTTCATTCATAGGAGACGCACTTCAGTTTGAGTCATTGATTTTCACGCCATAGGAGATGCACTTCCTAAGTTGAGAAGGTTCACTCATAGGAGATGCACTTCCTAGTTTTAGTCATTGAAGTTTCACCCATAGGAGACGCACTTGCTAAATTGAGAGTTCATTCATAGGAGACGCACTTCCTAGTTTTAGTCACTGAAGTTTCACCCTAGGAGACGCACTTCCTAGCCTGGTTTCATATTAAATTCACTCTTAGGAGACGCCCTTCTATTTGGATTAATTCAGGTTTTATTTTAGCAACGCATTTGCTAGTCAAAGTTTTTGGTTCTACTCGTAGGAGACGCACATCCTAGTCTAGTCTTTAGCCTACCTCTCATCATTGCATCAGTATATAAGTGGTTTACAATTTTGCTAAAACTCACAAATCTTCCTAGTGCAAACTGGGCAGAAAATTTGGTTTGTTTTGATTGCAGGCACCCATAAAGAAAACAAGGGAACACAGAAAGTTTCAGCATCAGGCGCCCCACCTGGAGAACAAGGGAAGACAGTTCATGTTTCAAGGGAAGTACAATTCAAATTTTAGCTTTTAATTTTAATATTGTAACATGTTTGTACCAGCACCAACTGGGGCACAAATTTTCTTTGTTTGTTTGTTTTGTTGCATCAGGAGCCCACCTGGAGAACAAGGAATACTTTTTAAGTTCAGCAATCAAGAGCCCACCTGGAGAACAAGGGAATACTTTTCAAGCTTCAGCAGTCAGGCGCCCACCTGGAGAACAAGGGAGTACAATTTAAATTTTAGCTTTTAATTTTTGATATTTTGATAACATGCTACACCAGTCACCAAACTGGGTAGAAAATTTTCTTTGTTGTTTATTTTGTTGCAGTCAGGCACCCACCTGGAGAACAAGGTAAGTACAATTTAAATTTTAGCTTTTAATATTTGATATACATGATGTGCCCAGCCACCAAACTGGGTCAGAAAATTTTCTTTGTTTGTTTATTTTGTTGTCAGTCAGGAGCCACCTGGAGAACAAGGGAATACTTTTCAAGTTCAGCAAATAGGAGCCACCTGGAGAACAAGGGAATACTTTTCAAGCTTCAGCAGTCAGGCGCCCACCTGGAGAACAAGGGAAGTACAATTTAAATTTTAGCTTTTAATTTTGATACATGATGTGCCAGCCACCAAACTGGGGCAAAATATTTTCTTTTGTTTGTTTTGTTTGCAGTCAGGAGCCCACCTGGAGAATAAGGAAATACTTTTCAAGCGTTGCAGTCAGGAGCCCGCCTGGAGAACAAGGAATCTTTTCAGCGTCAGCATTCTGTGAGCCACCTGGAAAACGGAACACATGTTTCCAATGGTAAAATATCAAGATATCATAATTCCGGAGAGGAATGGCAGCAATATTGCCAATACACCAAGTGCAAACAACAACAGGAATACCATCGGAAGATTACAAGATACAAGTTCAAGGCAACACAAGTACAAGTTGGAAGACATAGATAGGACCCTCTTGTAACTCGTAGATCATAGCTTTGGCTAGCTTCTTTTTATTTTGACACGGTTGTAATAAGGAGGTCAGCGAGCAGTAGCAACAGCAACAGCAGAAAATCGCAGCTCTGGTAGTCCCAGCTACCAGACATTCCCGAACTACACTGACCTGATTCCTGTTTGGCAGGATATGTAGGCAACATTTGAAGCAGGGTGCGGTCAACTCTTTAAAAAAAAAAGCTTCCACGAATATGCGAACGGGCAAAAATCGCTCGTTTCTGCTCACTTGTCTTTGCACGAAAACTCTTCGTGTTTCGGGCAAAGAGGGGCAGCTGTGAGCACGTGATTTTTTGCCTAAGCAAACTATTTCCGAAAGTCTCAAATAATTGATTTCTTCTATTATTTTATAATTTTTGTGGATTTTTGCTACATTTTTTGTGTTAATTGGTTGCATTTTATTTATATGAAAATACAAATAGGGCATTTGCATTTAGGGATTTATTTCACAATTTAGTATTAGTTAGTTCTAGATACAAAAGTAAGAAAATTGCAAAAAATAGTTTCTTTGCACTTTTAATTGTTAATTGTTGCATTTATCTTAAATAGAGTTTTAATAATTCTAGGAGTTAAATAGTTTAATCAGGTCTTTGATTTGTTTTAGCATTTTATAAAATAGATAAATAAATATAAAAATACAAAAATAAAATACAAAAGCAAAATAAAGAAAATACAAAGAAAACAAATTGGTCTCAATAAAATGCCCAAATTGGGCCAAAAATGGTTTAGCCCACCCCAAAAACCCCTCAAAACCGGACAAAACCACTGGCCCAAACGCCCTGCCCGGTCCAAATCGCCCCATACTCAAAACGACGTCGTTTTGACGTCGTTTAATCATGACCGTTCATCCCCTCAAATCCAACAGCCTGGACTGATCCTTCAATTCAAATAAAACTGTCCGAAAAATCATACAAAACCCAAAACATAACCCATCTTCCTCGTACTCCCTGTAACGCCGGCGTTGCCCCACCGTCCTCCTCCCATCTCCACTGTCCTCCGCCCTAGCGCCGCCGGCCGGAAATCGCCGCCGCCTGCGGCGATGATGGCCCCCAAAATTTCACACCATACTCTCCTTCACCTCGTCTTTCCAACCCCCACATCCATGGCCCTCGAATCCTAACCCACCTCCTCGAATATCCAATCTAAGTTTTCCGGCCATGACACAACTCCGTCCAAACCACCCCAAATTAACACCCTGATACCCTCTCTTCTTCCTTTATCCAACCCCCATGGTATTCTATCTCGAATCTGTCCGGAGCGTCTCGAATATTGAATTGAAATTTTCCGGTCAAAGTCCAAAGTAACCCAATCGAGCCCAGATTAACACCATAAGACCGCCTGGTCTTCCCCTATCAGACCCCCATGGGCGCTTGGCTCAAATGTGACCGGAACAGTTCGAATATCGATTTCAAGTTTTCCGGTGGAACCCTAGATAAGTTTTTCTTCAACGTTTTCCTTTCTTTGTTTAATTTTTGTCTTTTTATGCATGTGTTTTTTCGTGTTCAGTCCAATTTCAACAATTAGGTTTAGTCATCGATTGTTTTCTTGGTTGGTTGTTTTCTTCTTTTAATCAATCTCCTGTTCTTTTCTTTGTTAGTCCCAATACCTCTTAACTATAGTATAGCCATGGTTTGATAATTCTGACTTTTAATGTAGCAATTAGGTTAGTTTCAGTGGCAATGGTGCATAATTCTGATTTGGTTAATTCTAGGAGTTTTAAATTTTCTTTGCTTCATCATCCTTGATTGATTTGGTTTTAATTTTCTAGTTTAATTGTCACTATTTTAATCTTGATCTGATTCTGTTAAATGTTTAAATGATAGCTTAAGTAATAGAACTTTCTGTTATTTGATTAGTTTAAGTAATAATAATTTGTTCATGATCTAAACTTGTTAGAATTAGGATCTCTAATTGTCTTTGTTAGATGACAATTTGTTAGTTTAATTTCTGTTTGTTTTGTTAGTTTAATTTTGTTTTTCCTGATTAGAATTATAGGAATCCATTAATTGTTTTGATGTAGCTGATCCTTAATTAGGTTTAGGGGACTGGTGGATTTGGATAGTAATTCCTAGATGTTTTAAGGGTATTTTAGGAAGGGAAAAGGGTAGTTTAATCAGGTTTGGTAATTTATGAAATGAGGTAAGGGTATTATAGAAATTGTAATGGGTATAGAACCTCCTAGAATGGGCTGTAGTACAGATTTCAACAAAATATGTGTAGTTACTTGTGTAACAAGTCAGAAAATAAAGGGTAAAAATAGAATTAAAATAGGGACTAATGGGTAAAGTGAAAATCTGAAATTGGACCCTAAGTTTGCCTATAAATAGGCATTCATTTTGCCTTGTAGAAGAAGTTTGGAGCCTCAAAAAATTCCCCCCCCCCCCAAAAATCCTCTTTACAAATCTGATCCTGCATTTTGAATTTCAAATCTGAGAAAGTTCAAAAATATTCTTCTAGATCTTATTTTTACACGAAAAGAAAAAATAATAGAAATCCAATAGAAAAATCCAAAAAATCACTGTTTCATTGCTGATTGCATTTTGATTTCAAGTTTAATTGATAGTCAAGCCTCTCTTAGTTCATTTTCTGGTGATTTTGAGTAGTTTGAAGTGTGCTGGTTGAGTTCAAGTCAGATTTGATTGCCTGAGTCTAGCTCTGGGGTGTTTCTGTTGGTTGTTGGTCCATCTATATACATTTTTGGTTGGAGTTGGTACTGTGTTGAAGTGCATCTGCTAAATCCTGTTTGATTTAAACATTCCTGAGCGGATCAATCTATTTCCTGGGCTGTTTTAAGTGTTCGATTGCTGTTGCTATTCATCTGCTCCTACTGACTCCTGTTTCCTCTTGCTGTGATTTAAAAATCCAGGTACATATGCACTACCTATACTGATCTGGAGTGTATGAATTATTTGAGAGAATCAATGAAGAAGCAACTTGATTTGTTTATCTGGGCTCTGTTTGGATTTTTTGGACCATTTTGTAATGTTTAGTTTAATTGTTCATATTTAATCATGATTAGAACAATTATTTGGACTATTGAATTTGTATTAACTGGACTGCAAAGAGTTATATTTTAGGTTCATATAAATCTGTTTTCTCGAGTTGAGTAGTAGCCGTGGTTAGTTCTCTGTTATCTGATTCATGTATTTGTTAAGTGTTAATTGTAGTTAATTTCATACCAAATCAAATAGAATAAGCCTGTGTTAGTTGATCTTGTGTCAATTGGTTCGTGAATTGTTTAAAAGCATGTTGATTAAGAGGTATTGTGTACTACAGGTGTGAGCCCATTTAAATTTGTTAGTTGAGATGTTAAAGTCAGACTGGAGTGTTCACATTTGTTTATCTTTCACTTAGTAGTGTTTAAGAATTCATCAGCAGTAAACAAATGAAATAATCTGAATTTTAATTTCAGTGATCAATGTTCATTAATTAACGTGAATAGGCAGGAATTAGATTTTAATTTCAGCTAAATTTCTTAAGCTGAACGGGTTGGAATTTGATTTTAACGGGTAGGGCTAAACAGCCCATCTCAATAGTAGAGTCTCAGGACTTTAACAGACGGCCCAGGTCTTATTTCAATCATGTATGCGTTTGGACCTGGGCCCGGATCTACAATTGGCATGTCCTTTATTTGTATAACAGGCCTGACCTGGTTGAAATATAATGGTTTCCAAACAGTGTTAATCAATTAGGAATATGGGTAATTAATTCACAAATATTAAAATTGGATTTCGAATTAGGTAGCGGGTTCAAGCTAGAAGGGTCTTCCCTTTTGTTTGAATTCGGACTTGAATTTGAGGCCCGGATTTATATTTGTGAATTAATTGGCCTTTAGAGACAAACAATTAGAAAATTCGAGTTTGCTTTAGGATTGGCCTTTTAATAATAAAATGAGACGAGCCTCGTCAAGCCAAATACAAATGGCGGGGCCCTCAATAAATGCTATAAAATACTTAGACTCCGGGACGAGCCGTTTAGCGAATTTCACGGTTTTCCCAAAGATGATAACGCGTAGTTGCTTTAGGCGCGTATTTTAATAATATTACTTTCCTAAATTCGGGTGCACATTTATGTGACCCAAATCCAAATCTCAACAAAGTCGAAATGTATTAACAATCACGGGTGCACTGGTGCGACGTGGTTCGAGATGCATTTTCACGACGTTGCAATTCTTTTAAAAAATAAAAAAAACAATAAAAGCACATGAGTTTGGACATGTTTTGAAATCAGATAAAATCAAATACAACAGTTGAGCGACCGTGCTAGAACCACGGTACCCGGAAATGCCTAACACCTTCTCCCGGGTTAACAGAATTCCTTACTCGGATTTCTGGTTCGCGGACTGTTAACAGAGTCATAATTTCCTCGGATCGGGATTCAACCGGTGACTTGGGACACCATTAGTCTCCCTAGTGGCGACTCTGAATATTAATAATAAATCCCGTTCCGATTGTCCTTTAATTGGAAAAACTCCTTTACACCCTTGCGGGTGTAGTAAAAAGGAGGTGTGACACGACCTCGTCCATTGGAGGCCTTACTCTCGATGCCTGCTCACGCCATTTGATTGCATACTCCCTAAAGCTCTCCGAAGACTTCTTTTTCAGATTTGCCAACGAGTTCCGGTCTGGAGCAATGTCTATATTGTACTGGAACTGTCTAACAAAGTCTCTCGCGAGGTCGTCCCAGATGTACCATCGAGATATATCTTGATCCATATACCACTCGGAGGCAATACCCACCAAGCTTTCCCCAAAGTAATCCATGAGCAATTCTTCTTTTCCTCCAGTCCCACGCAATTGATTGCAGTATTTCTTAAGGTGAGCAATGGGATCACCATGCCCATCGTATTTTCGAACTTCAGAGTCTTGAATCCCATAGGCAGATGCACGTGAGGGAACATGCACAGATCAGTATAGGAAACACTCTTCTGCCTGCTTAAGCCTTGCATGTTTTTTAGGCTTTGCTCTAGGCTCCTCATCCTTTTTGCCGTCTCATCCTGTTCGGGAGCTTTAGGAGTTTTATCCTTTCCGGGTGTGAACTCACATGGAGGTGGCTGCGGGTAAGTATATGTGGGGTACTGAGGAGGCTCCACTTGAAAAATAGGATTTTGAAAAGTAAAGGACGAAGGATCAAAAGCAGGCCTAGGCAGTGAAGGCTGTGTGGTGGCCGAGCATGGTGGAGCGGTAAAGATATTGGGGACTACTCCGGATGTGAACACCTGGGGCGGACCTCAGAAGGTGTTCTCACAAAATGAGCCGACATGGTGGGCTGTCCTAATGGGGTATTCCCTGGCTGATGGGGATATTAGAGGTACCCCCTGTTCTAGGAAACAACTCTGGGAACCCGGGGATGGCACTTGGAGGCTCTCTTCCATTAGTCCATGCATCCCACATCTCCATGACCCTAAGACGTAAGATCCTGTTTTCTTCAGCCGCTGCAGACTCTGAGGTCGGGATGCCCGAGATTGGGCTATCTTCTGGGATGGGAATTGCTGGCAAGGTCATTTTCGAAGACATTTCTATGCTCCCCTTTGATCTGGTAAAATACTGATGTGATGCCAGTTTACCAAAGAAAAACCAACCACCATTTTCTATAAAACCTAAGCTAGAATATGACAGCAGCAAACGGTTAGTTTGAGGCAAATAACAGATAGGTAATCGCACGTTGAGGCGTGATGTACCTATATAGTTAAATGTGTTTCTATATGTTTTGCAACGGTTGCATGCGTCATTCCGGCGTTTCCTTATTCTTTCCCATTTTCGATTTTCATTTCTCTTTTTGTTTCTCTTTTCTTTCCTCTCATGCCCTTTCTCTCGTCTTTCATTGCCTTTCTTTTTCTTTTTTTTTTCACTTTCTCTTTTCTTTTCTTTCATTCTTGCCTTTGCTTTTTGCCATGGTTTCTTTCTCTCGGTTTTCTTATTTTCTCTCTTTTGCTTGTTTTCCTCTCTTGTTTTTTATTATTTTCTTTCCTCCCCTTTTTCTTTTCTCTTAGGGTTACGGTCGAATCTTATGGAGATTGCCTACGTATCATGAACCCGCATGAATCAGACCAAACGTAGTTCTTGAAAATAAATGCAAAAATAAAGAAATACTTTTTTGGGAATTTTCAAATTTCATTAATAAAACTTCGATTACAAAGATACTAAACTATATTTTTTTCTGGAAAAGGAAAACTACAAAATAGACTCAAAATAACAAAATACAGACTCGATGACTAAAACTGGGTCAAGAATACATTAAAGCTTCAAATCCTGGGGCCCTGCGGGGCGTCATTCGGCATCGCCGCGGGCCGATGTGCAAGACCCCCTTGTAGCTGCTCCAAATCATTCATAACATGACGAACAAAAATCATCACCGTAGCAAAGAAGGTGGTGCGACTCATTCTTTCTCCTGCCTGACATTTCATGACTATATAATCCGCGATGGCTCTAATTCTTTCTCTGATCCGGCCCTTTTCCTGAAGTAGTCGGCTTATTTGCTGGTTGCGGGCCTCTAACATCTGGGAATCGTGGAAGTGATGGTCTTGCAAAAGCTTCATTTCTTTCTCCATCTCGGCCATTAGCCTATAGCAATGCTCCCCCTCAACCTGGAAGTCTTTGTCCCGCTGGGCTGCCTCGTCCTCAAGGGTGTTCTCTTTTCGTCTCACATTGGTAATGGTCCCTTCATAGTTTCTTTTCATATGCTGCACAAATTGGGCCCTCTCCTCTGTTTTCTTTGCCCACTGTGCCCGGATTTTTGCTATATTCCCTTCAGATTTCTCCAACTCTTCCTGGCACTCTAACACTTGCTTTTTCATCCCGTTTATCAACCTCTCATCGGACCGACTTCTTTCTTGATTTCTAGCAGCTATTTTCATTTGTCGGATCTGAGCTTTAAGAACCTCATTTTCTTGAGTTAATTTCTTTTTGTCTCCCTCATCAGCTGTGGCTTACACACTCTTTTCAAATTGAAGATCTTGGACCTGTTGCTCCAGCTTCCCTATTCTAGCCCGGTATTCCTTTTCCTTGGCTAGCCAATCCCATTGTACCTGGGCCCCGTCAGTAAATTGTTGTACATGTGTCCTTTTGGCGGGTCTCTCATGAATTTGAAATGTTTTGCCAAACCAGATCAAGTACCAGTGTTGGGCTCCTCAAAACCTTGCGGGTTGCCATATCGATGGTACAAGAAGTGGAGAGTGCAATATCCTTCTGGTAGATTCTTATCCCGAATATCCCGGCTAATACTCAATAAGTCAAGAAATTTGTGGAGGGTTACCGGTCTCGGTGCCAATGGATATCGACCCCTGAGGTTTCCGTTCAGACCCGCATACCCGCCACCTCCTCTAAGGTAGGTGTAAGCTCGAAGTCCGAGAACCGAAACACGTTGCGAGTTGGGTCCCAAAAAGGTATCAATGCTTCAATAATATCCAGCCTCGGCTTAATGTTCAATAACCCGACGAGACCGCCCAGAACCTTTACCACCATTTCTCTGCTACCGTTTCCTAGGTCATTCCACCACATGTGAAGCTTCAAAGGGATCTCACTCAGGACTGAGAAGGTTTCAATGTCAGTTTTACTCATCCTACACATTTTATTTAAAGTGATTTAATGACTTATTTTTACCTAAAAGAAAAAGTGGCTATTCAAAGTGATTTAATGACTTATTTTGACTTAAAGGAAAAAGTGGCTATTTAAACTGATTTAATGACTTATTTTGACCTAAAGGAAAAAGTGTCTATTTAAAGTGATTTAATGACTTATTTTGACTTAAAGGAAAAAGTGGCTATTTTTCAAAAGTTTTATTTAAGAAAACAAAGACTCGATTTTGCAGATACGGCCTTTCAGCACTTCTAGGAGGGAGATTTTAAGGTTGTGCCTGCTAATCGTTTAAAAAAATGACTCAAGGTGGCTGTTCTTGCAAAAATAGCCTTTCGGCGTCCTTTTGGGGACATTTGGCTTATTTTAAAACAAGAATGGTATCACCCGACTTATTTTGGTATTTTTGGGCTATTTTTGCAAAAGGGAGGTTGGACCCGATGAGGGTTGCCTACGTATCTCACATCCGGTGAGAATCAAACCGACGTAGTTCGGGCAAATTTGACAAAACCAAATATATTTTGAAAACAAAAAAATCTTTTTTGTTGTTTTCTCTTTTTTTTAAAAAAAAAAAATTGGCAGAGTTTCGGTACTATTTGGATATTGGTTTTTTCAAGTCAAGTGGTTACCCTCACTTAACCTCAACACTGCTATTTTCTTTCAACTCTCTCCCATTATTTACAAGCCGGTCAACATGCAAAGCCGAGCAAATAAATGCACAAGTAGCACGTAAGATGCATCAGGATGGTCTTTTTATTTCAGGTCACCTGTCCTAGACGGACCCAACCCCTGTGTTGAGTCCCCTAAGTCAAATGCACATGATGCAAACAAACGTTCCTACTAGGGATCCGGCATGAGGCTTTGTTATACTAGGTTTAAAACCTGGGTTTGTTGTTCTAGACCTGGCTTACCCGAGCGGACAACTCGAGCCGAGGGGGGCAGCGTACCGGGGATACAGAAGCTCCGCCGGCTTAGCAACTTATCCGAACCTCGTTCTACATGGGATAAGACTCTAAACAGAAGAGAAGTCACACGAAGTGCACCCTTCTCCATGATGTAGAAGACTCGGAGAGAGGAAAGGTTTCGTAGCAGTTTATATATACAATTCACCAAATATCAAAGCGGTAAAGCATTTAGTACATTTAGCATGAAACATGTAGGAAAATCAGATAAGCCAAATATAACAGTTATTCTAAGCTCGAATTCTTGAACCCTGAACCGAAGTTCTGGGTTCGTTCCCCAACAGAGTCGCCAGAACTGTCACACCTCCTTTTTACACACCTACCCCGAAGGATAGTGTATAAGGGAGTTTTTCCAATTTAAGTGACATTATTCGAAATGGGATTATTTATTTATTTCAGAGTCGCCACTTGGGATAGGTTTGGCTTTTGGTGTCCCAAGTTACCGATTTATCTTGAATCCCAAATCGAGGAAATTTCGACTTCCCGAATGGAGTCTGGGAACCAGAAATTCTGAATAAGGAATTCTGTTGACCCGAGGGAAGGTGTTAGGCACCCTCGGATCCCGTGGTTCTAGCACGGTCGCTTAAACTATTATAATTGGCTAAAATCTAATTTTAATACATGTCATTCTATAGTGCAGTTTCTAAAATTATTTACCGCTTTTAATTAATTTTTAAGAAATTGAACGTTGTTTAAAACATATTTTTGGATCACGTCACATGAAATGCACCCAGATCCTCGACACATTTTATTCAACGTTTTGGGATTTCGATTTGGATCACATGAAATGCACACCCGAATTTAGGAAAGTAAAATTATTAAAGAGCGCGCCTAAAGTGACTAACGTGTTATTAACTTTGCGGGAGGCCATAAAAATTCGCTAAATGGCACTCCCGAGATCTAAATATTTTTAATGAAGAAATTAAAGAGGGCCACGCGATTTGTGATTTTATTTGGCGCGGCGCACCTCGTTTTATTTTTTTAAGGCCATCCTAAAAGAGACTATTATTCTCTATTAAAGATTGTCTCTAAGGCCTAATTAATTAGCACTACAAAACTCGGGCCTCAAGTTCAAGTCCGAACTTAAACAAGAGGAAAACCTCTTAATTTAAATTCACTACCTAATTTGGAAGGCCCAAATTGCATTACCAAATCAAATTACCTGGTCTTAGAAGAAATCAAGCTCTCAGCACATTGGGCTTTTAAACAGCCCAAGAGTGAGAAAATTGCTGCCAGGTTTTGCAAGGAATGCTCCAGTCACGGGCCTTGCATAGGCCCAGGTAAAGAATGAAATAGAGTCAACGGGCCTGAATCGAGACCTCATGGTCTCATTATTTATTTTGATACCCGGGCCCATTATTGGTATAACCAGGCCCAATAGAAAGTTGTTTGTATACAAAGGCTTTAGCTATGAAGCTAAACTATTATTACTTGGGCCTTGTATTTGGGTTCAGCGAAAAAGGGCAAAGTCCAGCTATGGACCAGGGACATTCAAGCAATATCGAAATGAGGCTATGGGCTTTAGCTCAAGCCAAACCCAATGACTAGTCACAAAGGAGGGCCTTTTTAACATTTTTTGGCAAACAAATTCATTCAAATCAACACTAACTCTTAGCCGTTTAATTATACAATTCACTCAATTTATTCAACCTGTTGGTATACTGATAACTAACATGAGCGTTCTGAAATTTAAAAGCCATTTAATTGCAACTAATACACTTTAAATGCCTTTAATTATGACTGGAAACAGGAACAACTACTGAAATACTAACTTTTGCATTTTATTCTTTTCTCCAAGCTAACGTGTAATATAACATGAATCTGAAATATCCTACTGTTGTAGTTCAGTGATACAATATAAATTTTTGAATTTAAATTTAACAAGCACTTATGGACGAATTAAAACAACCAGTTTACGAAGCATTCAATTGCTCAAATAGCATTCAACTGCTCAGATAGCATTCAACCAGCTAACAGCATTATATTCTTATAGTTCTAAATGAGTCTAGCAGTCCGAGTTAGTTACATCATTTACTATTCCAGTTTTAACATAAATTAAGCTATGACCAAATGCAAAAAAGAACAGGAGCAGTAGGCAAAGAGCAAAGTTTACTGAGCCATAAAACTTCCATTTTATTTCTCAAATCAGACACTACATGATCCAAGGTTCAGGACTTGTACCTGGAAATTGAAATAAAATGTGAGGAGAGAGGAAGCAGCTAGGCAGCAATAACAGCAGTTAATCAAACCAGTTTCAGAACCAAAAATGGTACCACAGCAACCCAGGGATTAATTGCAGAGATACAGCACCAATAAACACCCAAAAATAGCTTGAATAACCAAATTTGAACTCAGAAATCAATCCAGGGAGTTCTGAAGCTTCAGCTACTGCATTACCAAGAACTTAACCATTTTTAACCCTATATAAACTGGAAATTTGATCCAACAGCTGGAACACAGAAATTATCCTAAGAAAACTCAATGGAATAGTATTTTTTGGAGTTTTTGGCTGCCTGAAAGCTTCAGGACTTTGTAGTTTTCTAAGGCTATTTGTTTTTGGATTTTTTGAATATTTGATCTCACTAGGCTTCTAGAAACTTGTTTTGAATCTTCAGATCTCCCAAAACTTCTCCAGATTTTTTCTAGCTTTCTAGACTTCCGAAACTTGTGGGGATTTTCAGATTTTAAAACTTATGAAACAAGGCAATGGGCATGCCTTTTATAGGCAAAACTAGGGCTGCCTTCAGATTTCTATTTTACCCCCTAAGTCCCTCTTTTATTTTTAAATTTTTAGCTAGTTAGGCCCTTATTTGTTGGCCTTTTGCCCAAGTTAGACCACTAAATCCCTGAAATTCTAATTGGAACCCCATCTAGAAAGTTCTAGGGGTTTCCAATTTCAGTTATTGCATTATTCTTTATTTTGAAGTACCTACATTACCCTTAGATTGGATTCTCAATTACTAAACTATGATGACTAACCTCCAGCCTTGTTAACTTTGGTCAAAACTGACCACAGTTAAGCAACAAATGCTGGGTCATTCAAACAAATTCAATTATACTAAAAGAAGAACCTAAAATTGAACTAATAGTCTAATTATCCTATTTTAAGTATCAAAAATCAAAACTAATTATAGAATTAAACTTGAACAACTGGAATTAATTCTAATACCAATCAAACCAAAATTAAAACAAGTGAAGCTACAGAGAATTAATATAAACAGGAAGAAGGAAATCAAAGCTCAAACCAGAATCAACGAACATGAGATATACTAACTGAGTTATCTAACTAGACTAATCAATGGGAGATGAAAATTAAAGATTTAAAGCCTATATTAATAGAGCCAAACACTGAATTAAACCGACAAGAAAAATCAAAACAGACCAAAAATTAAACCAAAAATTAAAACCAAAAACAGAATGAACAGAACAAAAATCAATTAAGAACCCTAAAATTCTAAATCAATTCACATGAAGAACAACTAATCATGGAGGGAATACCACATGCAAAAATAAAATCAAATGAAAAAGGAAAACTTACTGATTTAAACTTGACACTACGTTTGATGTTCTAATTCACACGAACAGCATCAATTTATAGTGACAACTCCTACATCACGAAGAACAAAGGCTTGGGGTCGAATGGTTTGAACTGTTGAAGCTCGAACTCGGATCTAAGATTTGAATGATTCTAGACGGTTTCGAAGGGAACCAATGACATATTAGGCGTGAGGGAGGCACGGGGGTTATGGGGTGTGAAATTGGTAACGATTGGGTGGCGGCGCCGCCGTGTGCGGCGGAGGCGGCATTAGGTTTTTCAATATTCGAAGGGTTTGGTGAGGATTTGAAGGAAATGGGGCATGGATTTGGGATGAGGAGAGGAAGGCGGTCCAGTGGTGTAAATTTGGACGGGGTTGGGTGATCGCCGCCGCCGTAGGGCGATTTCCGGCGGCGGTCTAGGGCGGAGCCGGTGGAGATCATCTCTGATGAGAAAGGGGTGAGAGAGAGATGGCTTGGGGGGGGGGGGGGGGTAGGGCATGTCCGACACTTTTACATTCTTAATCATCATTAGTTTCGGACCGTTGGATTGATGAGATCAAACGGTCACGATTAATGGGTGAAAAAATGACGTCGTTTTGTTGTTTGAAGGTCTGGACCAGATCAAAGGTGATTCTGGACTGGATTTTGAACGGGTTTTTGGGGAATTTGGCTTGGGCTGGGGCAAAATTGGCCCAAACAGACTGACCCTTTTCCCTTTCTCTTTATTTTCTTTTCAATTACTCCTTTTCTTTTATTTAAATTCAATTCATTTTCATTTCATTTTTTAGATTTTTGTTAAATACAAAATTAAAATGAGAAGACCTGATTTAACTCTAGTTAACTAAATCCTAATTTAAAAAAAGAACTAAGGAAAAATCAAAAATTAAAAGTAAAAATGTAAAAGAAATATTTTTGTTATTTTCTCTTATTTTTTGCAATGTAAATTAACTAGTAAACCTAAAAAATATAAAATTGGGTTCTAAATGCAAATGTGCTATTTGTTTTTTGTATTTTTTATGAATTATGCCAACTAAAAATGCACACAAAATGCAAACAAACACAAAAACATGCGATTAAATCCTAAAAATCAAATAATTAAAGGAAAAATCCTAATTTTTATGTATTCTATAGGAATAATTGAAGCGAGGCAAAAATCACATGCTCAATCGATTCCCTCAGGGAACGACCCTACCTCCCAAGGGGGTGCAAGATGTCCCGCGTGAAGAATCTTCCGATGCGGGGATGCCTATCAAAGGCGGAGATGCGCTCGAAAGGCTTCCAACCGTTCCCGAGGGAATCCCTGAGATCGATGCTTCACTCGTCTTTGATGAGATGAGCAGGCTTTGCGAGCAGGTAATTTTTGCGAATCCTGTCTGTCGCTCTGGCCTTTGTCTTCCTAACTTGTCTTTTTTCGTGGCTTCAGGCCAAGGTGTTTTACAGTCAGAATTTCACCCAGTATCAGGCTGAGGTGACCCGCCATGAGCACGAGAAGGCTCACCTTACTGAATAGGTTACCTAATCCCCATTTGCCATTACCTCAATGTTTGTTAGATCCCAGTGTTTTAACATCTTGGAACTGATTTGTGCAGTTTGAAAAGGAAGGTGCCCTGCTGAGGGAGGAGCTCCGGACCTAAGACTCCGAAGTCTCCGAGCTCAAACGGCATGTGAGAGAGATAACTTCTGAGAGGGGTGCCCTCCAGGAAAAGGTGGCCTTAGTTTGGCGTCAGCTTAGTGACACGAGGGAGGATAGCGACAAGTATAGAGGTCTCCATTTTGAGTTAGTAGCTGCATTATCCAGGATCAAGACTGAAGCCGAGGCTCTTATATCTTTGCATAAAGAGGATGCCATTGCGACAAGCGCTCAAGCCAGGATGGCGCCTGAGGAGGCCGGGCCGAAATCGACTCGAGCTGTGGAGCGTGCTCAATTGGGATCTCGGAGGCAGACTCTTGGGGATATACATGCGGGAGATATCATCTTGTCTGCCGAGCTTGGGAGGGTGAAAACCCTAGAGAAGAAGAATGTTGCCTTGCTTGCTTTTGGAGGTGCGCCGGGCAGTGGCTCAGGAGGCAATAAAAATAAAGGCGGAGCTGGAGTCGTTGGCGTGCAACCTTCTGTGGAGCCATCGTAGATGTAGGCTTGATTACATTTTAGGGTTCTGTTCGGTTCTTTCCTTGTAAGGGATTTTTTGGGACTTATAAACACCCCCCCTGTGGGCCATAAAAAGGATTTTTATTTCCTATCCCTTCTTTTCCCTTTTGTTTTTCGGAAATACTATGTGATGTCTTTTGACTTTCGACCCGAGGTCCCAGGTCTTGGGTTAGACCCTCGGGCTTTGCTTTTGTCGGGCGACCCGCAACGGTCGAAGATCAGTCCCCAAGAGTCTCTCGGGTCAGACCTGGATTTTATGCATTCGGCCGGCACGACCTTCGATTCTAGCGCTAGTGCCGGTGACTCGTATGCATTGGGTTGGTACGCCCTTTTAGTGTAAGCTGGCGACAATGGCTCTTACGTCTTGCTTTTAGGAATATTTGGTTAACTATTTTGGATTCAGTCTCCGAGTCAGGTTTTGACTCGAGCTCATTTGACCCTCAAGTTTTTGGATTTGTGTGGGCTGGCGACAATGGCTTTTACGCCTTGGGTCGAAGCAATGTTTTATGTGGGCAGGCGACAATGGCTCTTACGCCTTTCTCTTAGGCATGTTTAGTTAACTTAGAGATCGGGTTTATGCCTTTAGTAAGATCTTACAAGTTTGACATGCCTTTGAGGTCTTACAGTTTTGGATACTTGGTACAAGTATGGTTCATGCCTTGCTCGAGGTCTTAAAGATATTGTCACTTGGTACAAGTGTTGTTCATGCCTTGCTTGAGATCTTACAGATATTATTGTTGCCTTATGTAGGTCTTACGAGATCGAGGCTTCCCATTTGGGGTCTTATGGACTCGAATTTTTGATAAGCCGATGGAGATGATGATTGACGGCAGTCCTGGAGTCGTGGAGGATTTCTCGGCTCGGGAGCCATTACGTTCGAGATGGCGATTGACGGCAGTCCCCGAGTCGTGGAGGATTTCTTAGCTCGGGAGCCATTACGATGGAGATGGCGATTCACGGCAGTCCTCGAGTCGTGGAAGATTTCTAGGCTCGGGAGCCATTACGATGGAGATAGCGATTCACGGCAGTCCCCGAATGCTCGGGACATTTTTGGCTCTGGAGCTATTTTGTGATCTCAGTGTTGCCTTATTGAGGGCTTATGAGTTAGGAGCTCCAACCCAGGGGTCGCATTGTTTTGAGTAGTCGATGTCAGTCCTTGAGTGTTCGGGACGTTTTTGACAAAGGAGCCATTTTTGCAAAAAATATCGAGTTTCTTTTGAAGCGTGAGATGCTTTGATGAAAAGTTTTCTTCAATTACTTGGTGCAAGTATGTATGCCTTTGCTGTTAGGAGCTTGGTTGTTCTCCGCGGACACGGTTCGTTTGACCGTTTGGTCCGGTACATTATTTTCCTATCGAGACCCTCTTCAGCATGTCTTAGCTTCTCCGAGAATGTGACCTTCCGGGGGAGATGCCCCCAGTATTCGAGGTTGATTTCAAGAGAAGCCTTGAATACTTGTTGAGTTTTCTTAGGTAGTATATAGACGTTGCCTCGTTGAAAACCTTGTCGGTAAAACCCTTCTAGGGACAAAATCCGGTCGAAGGAAAAGTGTGCAACCCGTGCTCGACGGTGTTTTCGAATTTTCAATTGGACACCCTAGCAGTAATATCGTTTTAGCATTGATATGTTCCAGTTGCTTGGAAGCGGTTCGCCCTCCACGGTACCGAGCTTGTAAGACTCTTTGCCGATTACTCCGAGGACACGGTACGGTCCCTCCCAATTTTTGCCTAGCATTCCTTCGTTAGGGTTTCGGGTGTTAAGGGTGACTTTGCTTAGGACCAAGTCCCCAACTCCGAAATGTCGGAGGTTTGTTCTCCTGTTATAATATCTTTCTATCCTTTGCTTTTGGCCGGCCATCCGGACCAGCGAGGCTTCTCGTTTTTCATCTAATAGTTTGAGGCCCGCTGTCATGGCCTCGTTGTTTGAGCTCTTGATGGTGTGTTGGAATCTGGCGCTCGCTCCCCGACCTCCACTCGTATCAAAGCCTCGGCGCCGTACACCAGAGAGAAAGGTGTTTCCCCTTTGCTTGATTTTGAAGTTGTTCGGTATGCCCATAGCAGTTCGGGCAACATTTCTCTCCACTTTCCCTTGGCGCTTTCCAACTTCTTTTTTAAGTTTTGGGTGATGGTTTTAATTGTGGACTCGGCCTGGCCGTTCGCGCATGGGTGGTAAGGCATCGATAGGATTCTCTTGATTTTGTGATCCTCAAGGAATTGTGTTAACTTGCTTCCGATGAACTGCCTCCCGTTATCGCATGTTATCTCGGAAGGAATCTCGAATCGGCACATAATGTGGTCCCAAATGAAGTTAATGACTTCTATTTCTCTTATCTTCTCGAAGGCCTGCGCTTCCACCCATTTTGAGAAATAGTCAGTCATAAATAAAATGAATTTAGCTTTACCTGGTGCCATCGGAAGGGGCCCGACGATGTCTATTCCCCATTTCATGAATGGCCATGGTGATACGACCGAATGTAGTTGTTCGCCGGGTTGGTGAATCATAGGGGAAAATCTCTGGCATTTATCACATTTTCGGACGAATTCCTTAGTATCTTTTTCCATGTTGTCCCAGTACTAGCCTGCCCTGATTACCTTTCAAATCAAGGAATCGGCGCCGGAGTGGTTTTCGCAAGTACCCTCGTGAATTTCTCGGAGTACATAATCTGTATCCCCTGGCCCCAGACATACTGCTAGGGGGTAATCGAAAGTTCTTCTGTACAGAGTCTTGTTTTCATCGAGCGAAAACCAGGTTGCTTTGGTTCGCAGGGCCCTCGATTCCTTTAGATCCGCGGGCAATTTTGTGTCTTTTAGATAATCAATATATTTATTTCTCCAGTCCCATGTTAGGCTGGTGGAATTAATCTCAGCATGACCTTCCTCGACCACTGATTTAGATAGCTGAATAACAGCCCCGTAGAGTAGGTCATCTTCTTCAACGGATGATCCCAGGTTTGCAAGGGCATCGGCCTCGCTATTCTGCTCTCGAGGTACGTGGACTAAGGTCCATTCTTTGAAGCGACATAATGCGACTTGGATTTTGTCCAAATACCTCTGCATCTCGTCTTCTCGAACCTCGTAGCTCCCATTCACCTGGTTTACTACCAGGAGTGAATTGCATTTTAATTCGATGGTCTCGACTCCCAAGCTTTTGGCCAGTTCTAAACCTGCAATCATAGCCTCGTACTCGGCTTCATTATTAGTCAATTTTGCAGTTTTTACAGATTGTATGACTACACTGCCCGTAGGTGGCTTTAGGACTATACCGAGTCTAGATCCTCTCAAACTTGCGGCGCCGTCAATGAACAGGGTCCATACCCTTTGGCGTGTGGAGCAGAGGTGGGCTAGTCAGACATCGTTTCAACTCCTCTAGGGCGTGTTGGCATTCTGGAGTCCATTCGAAGTTGGTTTTCCTTTTGAGTAAAGAGAAGAAATGATGGCTCCTATCAGATGACCTTGATATGAATCTGCGCAGAGCCGCTATTCGCCCTGTCAGCCGTTGCACAACCTTTACATTATTTACCACTGTGATTTCTTCGATGGCCTTGATTTTATCGGGTTTAATCTCGATCCCCCTGTTTGATACCATGAAGCCCAAGAATTTGCCCGAACCCACTCGGAAGGCACATTCTCGGGGTTGAGCTTCATGTTGTAACTTCTGAGGATGTCAAATGTTTCCTGCAAATGAGTCAAATGGTCCCCTGTGCGCAGTGACTTAACTAGCATATCATCAATATAAACTTCCATGGATTTGCCTACTTGATACTCGAACATTTTATTAACTAGACGCTGGTACGTAGCCCCTGCATTTTTTAGTCCGAAGGGCATTACATTGTAATAGTAGGTACCATACTTCATGATGAACGATGTTTTCTCCCTATCCTCGGGGTTCATCTGAATTTGATTATACCCCGAGTAGGCATCGAGAAAGGTGAGGGTCTCGTGGCCGGCCGTAACATCGATCAGACGATCGATGTTAGGCAATGGGAACAAATACTTGGGACACACCTTATTTAAGTCTTTATAATCTACGCACATTCTTAGCTTATTTCCCTTTTTGGGTACCACTACTATGTTGGCCAGCCATTCGGGGTACTTTACCTCTCTAATGGACCCTATTTTAAGAAGTTTCGTTACCTCATCCTTGATGAATGCATGTTTATCTCGGACTGGGGTCTTCTTTTCTGCTTCACCGGTTTAAACCTGGGGTCGACACTCAGTCGGTGGGAGGTTATTTCTGGTGGAATTCCTGTCATATCTTAGTGGGACCAAGCGAAACAGTCGATATTTTTAATAAGAAATTGAATGAATTATTTCCAGAGTTTGGGGGTTAATCCCGTTCCTAGGTATACCTTACGATCTGGGAGGTGTTCGATCCAAACAGCTTGCTCCAGATCTTCAATAGTTGATTTCGTTGCATCCGACTCTTCGGGGGCAATGAAAGTTCGAGGAGCGAGGAAATCTTCTTCTTCGTCGTCGGGGGTCTGTATGCTCCTAGGCTCATCCGACGTCGGGCGTATGGGGGTCGACGCCTCCTGGTAAACCGCGAACATTTCGCTGCATGTTGTTCTCCATATATGGTTGTTATGCCATCCTTTGTCGGAAATTTTATCATCTGGTGCAGAGTTGACGGTACTGCCCTCATGCTGTGTATCCACGGCCTGCCAAGCAATGCATTGTACCTCATATCGCCGTTGATGACTTGAAACTTGGTGTTCTGAACCGCACCGCACGTGTCGACCGGGAGGGTGATTTCTCCTTTTGTTACTTCGCCGGCCATGTTGAAGCCGTGGAGGACCCGGGAGGCAGGTATGATCTGATCGAGCAACCCAAGCTGTTCTAGTACCTCTGACCTGATTATGTTGGTCGAGCTGCCTGGATCTATGAGCACACGTTTAACTTGAATTTTGCTTAAAACAAACGAGATTACCAGCGCGTCGTTGTGTGGTTCTGCCAAGGTCTCGAGATCCTCTTCGCTGAATGCAAGGGTGTCTTCGGCCACACGGTCTCGGATCAGCCCTTCTATTACGGCGGATATATTTGTCCGTTTGATCATGGGACCTTGGGGAATGTCGGTCCCTCCAATAATCATATGAACGACGTGCCGAGGCATCTCTTTTTTTGCCCAGGTTGGATTTTTTCGAGTTTCCCGCGGAACTTTTCAGCGCACTTTCTCGTGAATGCTGTCGACGCCCCCTTTTTCTCGCGAAATCGGGTTTACGAAATTTGAGAAGACAACTCTACCCGTGTAGGAATTGGGTTTTTGGAATTGAAGAGTCGCCACCTAATGATTAAGTGCATTAGGACACTAAGAGTTTGAATTTTGAAAAACCAGAGTTCGGGTAAGGGCTAGAAATTATCTCGAGGAGAAGGTGTTAGGCACTCCTCAAGATCCACTAGTGTGGTTCCCGACCATGCTATGTTGTGACTTTAATACAAATAAGTATACAAATAACTTCACACATAAGGGTTACAAATAGATACATAACAAGCATGTTGGAGTCAAGGTCTAGATGATCTACAATTTGTTTGAGGGAGGGTCTAAATGCAGAAAATTAATCAAGACATTGATTAAACAAAGAAGAAAAATTTAGGGAAAAAGGAATAATGCAGTAAAATTAAAGAGGGGTTTTGGGTAGTTGAAACGACAGAATTTTATTGATATTAAACAAAGTCACATAAAGGAAAGGGGGTCCTAGGTTTGTAAAACACATGGATCACTCACACAATACCGGTAATCAATCGTACGCATAGCATTATCATGTGATCATCATCTCCATGTCTACCCTTCCCACCCCGTTAAGGTATTTAAGCGCGGAATGGTATCGTTGCCTACTGCATGCTATTACCCGTCCCACCTATCAGTCCCGGAGGCGGTTAGGACTACTAATCCTAAAAGGGAGGGAGCTTGGCTTTTCAGGGGTTTTAAAAGGATAAAATTCTAGGGCGACAAACAAAATACATAAAGCTGTTAATGGGGAAATAAGAACAATTAAAGGCTCAAGTAGGCCTCCTCAATTAAAGAAACGAATTGTTTAGCATGTCTTACACATACCGTTTAGGTCATTAATTAAAATTAGCGTAGGAAGAATTGGTTTACCACATATTTCCCAGATAGGGAGTCCAAATTAGTCCTGCTTAGATGTAGTTGTCGAAAACTGACAGTTGATTAATTATCTAACTATTCGTATGTTAAACTGGGCATATAGGCATGATATCTATTAATCCAGGGACGGAGGAATAACTGATTGCAAAAAGTCATTAGTTATAAGCTCTACGAGTGTTAAACAAATTGCCACTGATTTTAAACTTAGGAACGAGTGGCGATTCTGATTAAGTTGATAGTTCCTATAGGCATGCTTTCTAGGTGTAACTGATTTTGAGCAGAGATCCTATAGGCAGGTCATCTATATGTAATGAGTTATTTTAACTCCTATAAGCAGGCTTGCCTAATGACAAATGTATATGCAAAGTGCGGGAAGTCCTATAGGCATATTATCTATACAATATGCAGAGCTTCATTATCGATTTATTGCCATGGTATTATTACAAGGTGCAGAAAACCTATGGGCATGGTATCTATGTGAAAAATGCAGGCTTTGAAAGTGATAACCCTATGAACATGGTTTCTAGGTGAGATGCAAAATTTTAAAGAGTAAATATCCTATGAACATGATTTCTATGTGAGATGCAGAATTTTAAAGGGTAAATATCCTATAGACATGATTTTTATGTGAAAATGCAGAATTTTAAAGAGTAAATATCTTATAGACATGATTTCTACCCCTTTGGCATACATTCAGTCCTATCCCCTTTCACTATACCCCAGTAGTTATTACAAAGTTATTTACAAAGCTTATTACAGACCAAGTGAATCAGAAGGAATAATAAAATTACATCACTGATTACATCTACATCTAATCAGCCTAATCTAGACTCAAAGTCTAATAATATGAGATAAACCAACTTCCAGGATCAGATTTTCAAAGCCTTTCTCTTATTTGGGATGTGTCAAAGTTCCAAGGAACTTCAAGAATTACAGGCAATGCTTACAGCCCAAATACCATTGCAGAGTTAAGAACATAGTGCAGTGTGGAAGGGCCAGCTCTCAAATGTCCAAGTTCAGAGGGAACTCAAGGTCCCAAGGCAAGGCTCATAAGAGGGGGGCAGAACTTAGAGACTAGGAGTAACTGTAAGTGCAATGAAAGGGAATTAGGGGGAGCCAGGGCAGGCTGGTGGTCATGCCCAGCAACTGGAATGCTGGCACACCCCTGACCAGCCCGTCAGCTTAAAAATTAAAGAGTTAGGACCTTTTGAAGGTCAGGTTCAGCCATGGACAGCAACTTGGATGCTGCCAGGCTATACCTTAACTCAATACACATAAGGGAATAGGGGTATGGGAAATTGAAAGAGGCTAGGATCCAAAGGACCCAGTTTTAATCCATGACAATAACTTTGTATATTGCCATGTCTTAAACTACAGCCCAAGCACATAAAAGGGGGATGGGGATAGGGATTCATTGCAGCAACAGATAGCAAGACATAAGTATTACTTTAAAGTTGAACTCTACGAAGCAGTAAAGTAGGCATGGGCATAAAAGCTTGTAAATAAACACATTGGAGTTGATGCTAGAATCAAAAGTAGGACATACCAGGTTTTAGAAAAATAAATGAAAAGAGAAGCTTTGTAAGCTAAATTACGAGCAAGCAATGCAAAAGATCTCAGAAGAGAGTAAAGAGTGCAAGAGAGTTTGTGATTCAAAAATCAGTGAATGAGGATTGTTGAAAGTATAGAAGGGAAGGCCCTTTAATAGTGCAGCAAGTAAGTAAGAAAAGGTAAGGAAAATAACCTTGAAAATCAATTTCCCTTCAATTAAGGGATTCTGATTTCCAACGGGTAAAGATAATTAAGGAAAGGGTCAATCAGAATATTCTCCCAAGCAGTACAATAAAGGGTAAATACATAAAAACTATTTAAAGTAAAAGTCTAGTTGTACTTGATTTGTGAAAAACAAGGAAAGGGAATCAATAAAACAGCCAGTAAAAGAACCAAGTTGAAAGCCTTGTTCGATTGAACCGAGTCAAAAAAGTGGTAAAGGAAAGTTTAATTTAGGAAAAATCAGTAACAATCTAGTAAGCAACATTAAAGGGATTCAGAATCAATTAACAGTTGGCAAAACCTTTGAAAGAGAAGCTATCATATATAAAACACATAGACATGTCAAGCAAGAAGGATGTCATGCTAATTACGAAAGACTAGCAAGAAAGTTTCAAAATCACAAACGTAGAAAAAGTTCAAATTCAGTTCATAAACTCGGAGTGAGTCTGAGAGTTCAAGGTTTCAAAGTAGAACCCCTGTCCAAACACAAAATCAAACTTGCCAAAGAAACCCCCAAATCTTAGGGTTTTAAAACTCGAATTCGACACAGAGATGAGAAGGCAAGCTATTGAAACAGACTCAGAGACCTCGTTCAGAGTCTCATGGGAACTAATTTGAAGTACATGGGACAAGTTTCAAGAAAAGCTTGGAATTTAAACGAGTTCAGGAGATAAAGGGGTAGTGTAAACTTAAGGAAATAGTCGATAAAACACATCTAAAAAGAACAAAGTCTGGTAAAGGCAAACAAAGGACTAAAACTCAGTAGGAAAACACAGTAAAGGAACACATAAGATAGGCATGTGAGAGCATGATATTGAAACCAGTAGGAGACAGAATGGAGCACAACAGAAAAACTTCATAATACAGCAAATATAAGAACATACGAAAAAGCATGCGAGTCAGAAAAGAGCAAATAAGAACATAGCAGGGATCGATTCACACCAAGAAAAGAAGAAGAAGAAGAGTCCGAAACATTTTCAAGAACCTTTTCCAGAAACCCTAATCGAAAAAAGAAGTAACTTTTTGAAAGAAAATCGAAGAAAATGTTTATGAAACTTAAGCAATATTGAAAACATATAACATATCTAAAAATAATCGGAGAGAACCTCGATAGTTAGGGTTTCAGATGAACCCTAGAATGAGAAAGGCTTCGAAAATCTCTGATCTAAGTCGGATGAGGTCAGAATCAGGCTCAGAAGACAAAGAGTCATCGGAGCAAGGCCGGAGATGGCCGGAATCCTCGAATCGGTGAAGGTCTGAGTGAAGAACCTCGAGGTCTGGCCTTGAACCTTCGAGCAACAGGCATGTAGGAGTCGTAGGAGGTGAATATAGGCTGTCCATGGCCTGAAAAGCCATGGACTCCGGTGAAAACACGGTGGAACAAGGTAGGGGGAGGCTAGGGTTCCGAAGAACCTTGAGAGAATTTGGGGATTCAAGGGCGGCTGAAGGGTGGAAATGAATTAGGGTTGGGGGTAGTCGGTGAATTAAAAAGGAAAGGTTTAACTTGAGCCGTTGATCTTTTAGATCAACGATTGTGATTAAAGGGGGGATCTGGTCGGGTATTATGAATTGGGTCAGGGTTGGGTTGATTTTAGGATTTGGGCCGGTAAAATTGAGTTTAAATTGGGGGTTTAATATGGCTATAATTGAAACGCAAAGGGCTATGTATTAAATAGCTAATTTCTCCCCTTTTAATTTGATTAAAATAGTTAAAACGATTTTTAAAAATAAATTAAAAGCACTGAATTAATTAGTAATATATAAATGTTAATTTAAAAATATTGGGAGTAATTTTATAATTGTAAGATGCTATTAATCGCAATAAAGGCTATAATTGCAATTCTATGCAATTTTAGCCTAAAATATCAAATAGATTTATAAAAAAATATGCAAATAATAACCTTAGTTATATTGTGATGTAAATAGGAGGATGGAAATAAATTACTCACCAAAATGATAGTTTTGGAAATAATTATTGGGTTTTGTACTATTAAAACAAAATAATAAAAATAATTTTTAAAAGCTTTAAAAATTAGAAAAATGTCAAAAATTCTTGGGCATACTTATATATGCATGTACATGCTCTTTTGAGAATATTTTAAGTATAAAAATAGATAGGGGAAAAATTGGGTATCAACAAATGCGAGGAGCAGTGTCGATGCATTGGGCGTCGCGTGAGGTCGTATCCATTGA
Source organism: Nicotiana attenuata (assembly GCF_001879085.1). Lineage (NCBI taxonomy): Eukaryota > Viridiplantae > Streptophyta > Magnoliopsida > Solanales > Solanaceae > Nicotiana > Nicotiana attenuata. The sequence continues at coordinate 10,583,458 of NC_031990.1, forward strand.
GGTCGGCTCCGGTGCGTTCACAGGGTCCCGTGGTGGTATACTGACACCTGGAACAGCCACACCATTCTCTCTGTGGTTCTCGAGATAGTTGTTTTCACCTCTATTTACTGAGTTAGGCATTTCGACCTGAAATTAAAGATCTTGGACAAGAACAGGTGTAAAAGATAACTTGCGTTGCATAATGAAACCAGCAAAAAAATAATCACTATTATTTTTAGCCCCACGGTGGGCGCCAAACTGTTTACCGTGAAAATGGTAATAACAATTAAATTTGATTATGGGATTCTAAAAATACGTGATCTATTTTTATGCTGGTTGTTTAGCAGTCAATGCTATGTGTGAGACTTAGAAACGAGATAAGAGTTAGGAATAAGATGATAACCAAATCGATAGGTTAACAATCGGGGCCTTGAGCTTGTCGATTCAAGGGCTTCGAGGTCGATTCCAGTGCTCGGCTGGGAGCTATCGAAGGCAGTTGAAGAGCGACTAACAGTTATAATAAAATCAACGAAGGCTCTTTATGTCCAATGATAAGCAATAAATGATGAACAATAATAAAGATAATAAATGGAAGCAATAATACGAAGAGAGTGTGTTAAGAGCAGAGAGAATGTTCTTATGTATTTAGTATGGAGCAACCGGTCCCTACAATATGGCAAGGACCCCCTTTATATAGGAAGAGGGGAATCCCATCATAATACAAACGCATTTATTACAAAGAGACGAAGATGGGACAACTAGTTGACGTCATGACGCGGGCTTAGACTAGCCTGGCAGACTTTACCGGCTCTATCTGCACCCCTTGGGAACTCCCCTCTTTTCTAATATAGTTGTTGGTCTGCATTGCCTCGAGGTCGAGCGTCCACAAAAAATCGGACCTTCCGATTTTACCGTGCACAAATAGGTTCGTAGTATGATTTCATACTTGGGTGTATGTTCGGATTGGGTTATGGATGACCCGGGAGCGTTTTGGCGCCTAATTGTGGAAGTTGGTTCTTGAAGTTTTTAGGAACTCTTTCAAAATTTGGTTTTGAGGGGGTTTTGGTGATATCGAGGTCTAAATGGAATTCGGAGGCCGTGAATAGTTCCATAATGTCATATAAGACTTGCACGCAAAATTTGGTGTCATTTCGAGTAGTATAAGTACGTTTCGGTGCATTGGAAGTAAATTGGAGAACGTGAAGTTCTTAAGTTTAATTCAATTGGTATTAGGGCGTGATTCTTAGTTTTAATGTTGTTTCGGGTGTTCCAAGAGTTCGAGCAAGTGCGTTTTACGATTCCAAACTTGTTGGTACGTTCGGGCGGGGCACCGGAGGCCCCAAGCGACAATCAGACGAGGCCCGGAACAAGTTTAAAGTTTGGAGCAAGAGCTGAAGCGCCAGCTGCTCTCATAACCGCACATGCAGTTGGTTAGCTGCAGGTGTGAGCTCGCAGGTGCGGGCGAGGCCTCGCAGATGCGGCCCAAAGAGGGCAGCCCAGTTTCCGCAGATGTGGCGCCCTTTCCACAGAAGCGGGACCGCAGGAGCGGGAGCCCGTCAGAAGAAGCGACCCCAGCTAGCCTAACAAATTCAGTAGAAGCGAACCCTCGTTCGCGGAAGCGGGGCCGCAGATGCGGCCAACGCACCGCAGGTGCGAAAATCGCTGAGGCAGTGCACTTCATTTAATATGGGAGTTAGGCATTTTTGACTCATTTTCTTCCACACTTGGGCAATTGGAGAGATGTCAAAGAGGGAATTTTCACCTAGATTTTGGAGGTAAGTAATTTCTACCTAATGTAAGTTAAATACATAGTTTGTGGGTAGATTATAACATGTAAGTTAGTGAAAATCATGGGTTTAGATAAAAACCTAGGGTTTTGATAAAAATGAGATTCTACCACGAAAATGATTATGAAACTTAGTGAAAATCATATATTATCTTCCTAAGGTTATGGGTAACAACTTTCTTCGAAAATTTCTGGAATCTGAGCATGTGGGCCCGGGGGTGAATTTTATGAATCTTGCAATTTGGGTTGGGTAATCACTTTAATGGTGAAAACATGAACTTTTGAGCATAGATTGATTAGTTTATTTAATGTTTGAAAAGTTTCGAGTCGTTTGGCGTCAAATTTGGAGGTTTAAGCGCGTTCTTGAATTGGGAAGTAGGCTTCAAGACGAGGTAAGTCTCATTTCTAACCTTATAAGAGGGAATTAACCCCATAGGTGAATTAAATAAATGTTTGTACCTATTTGTGGGGCTACGTACGTACGTGGTGACAAGAGTCCGTACGTAGCTACTATTATGCTATTGTCCGGGTAGTTTAGGACCCGTATCATGCTATATTTGAAATGCTTGCGTCCTTACTTGCTATTATAATCACTTAAGTCATGTTGGAATTGATAAAAAAAGAATTATAGTAGGTTATACTCACTTACTTGAGGATTTGTGTGAGATACTTGACTGTAAATGAGAAATTCTTTAAAAAAAAATTGTTATTTGTGGATCGGGCCGAGCGCCTCGGTAGTAAAGAAGCATCTACGGTTCGCGCCGTTTGACCCTCCAACAGTGCACAATTTATTATTATGTTGGACAGGGCCGTACCACCTAAGCATAATTTGCGCATGTTGATTATTTGAAACTCTCCATGATTTATACTGCTTAAATATCTTGGAATTTGAGCTGTTAAATGATATGACTGAAATTGAAAATATATTTGTGAAAGAAGAACTTATTACTTTCTGTTGTTGAGCTTTCAGTATTGATCATGATATCCATGCTTAACATAACGCTTTAATTTTATTATTGTTAGCCCATAGTAAGTGTCTCAGTTGACCCCTCGTCACTACTTCTTCGAGGTTAGACAGGATACTTACTAGGTACATATTGTTTATGTACTCATACTACGCTTCTGTACTTAATTGTACAGGATCTGAGGCAGGTGCATCTAGTTACCCGCCCGGCGCGCACACTTGATCTTGGTTCGATACTTCACGATGAGCTGCCCCCTTCCGAGCGGTTCAGCAGCATGCCGGAGTTTCTCTTTTGCTTGTATCTGTCAATTCTACTTTAAGCAGTAGTGTAGTCATCGTTTGTATATTCTACCAGTTGCCCGCACACTTGTGACACTAGATCTTGGCACATATTAGTAGACTTTGATTTTTGAGTTGTATTTCTACAGTTATGATTTCCTTTAGTTTGTTTCCGTTTGGTTGCTTTAAAAATCCGTGATTTAATAAATGTTTTATGTTTAAAGAAAATTCTTCGTCAGAATCACTTAATAACGATGGGAAATTACTAAGTTGTTGACTGTTGGCTTGTCTAGCAACGGTGCTGGACGCATCACGGCCTAACGTGGTGTTGGGTCGTGACACTTTTAAAACCTTTAAAATCCTCAGCTTAGTTCCATTTGATAAAATTAACAAATATAATCAAGTAACGGTGTACACAAAGCATGGTGTAAACCTAAAACTACCCGGACATAAACAGGAATAGTAGCTACGTACGGACTCTTGTCACCTCGTGCGTACGTAACTATCATAATAGAAGCACATATTGAATTATTTCACTTATGGGGTAAATTCCCTCTTACAAGGTTAGAAAGGAGACTTACTCGCCCCGAAGCTCCATAATCGGCTCCCAAGCCTTTCCGACAACTAAAACCGATGCCTAACGCTCCAAAACTAGCCAATAAATGTGCAAACCCATAAAGACATACTCTAATACTCATTATAATCCAATTTATGACAATTCCTAACCCCGATCGAAAAGTCGATAAAAATCACCATCAGGCCCACGTGCCCAGATTCCGAATATTGTTGAAGATAAACTTTACCCATAACACCACGAACTTAAATATATAATTTATTCCAAGTTCCATATCCAAAATCATGGTCAAAATATAAATTCTAGGTTTTTCCACCAAAACCCCAAATTTCTACCAATTTTCATGCTTGAAAACCTAATAAAGCCATGTACTTAACTTACAAGAGGTGAGATTAACTTACCTTGATATAGATGATGAAAAACTCCCACTTGAAGCTCTCCAAAAATCATCCAACCAAGAGAGAATGGAAGAAAATGGGCCAAATCCCCGCTTTAAAGAAACCCCAGTGCCCAGGGATCCTCGCACCTGCGGTCACTTGAGCGCTTCAGCGGTTCCGCAGGTGCGGCAATGATCCGCTTCTGCGGAGATGCCCCCAGCTGCCCGCTCCGCTTCTGCACCTCCTCTTCCATAGGTGTGGTCTCTCTTCTGCGGTGAAATGACCGCATCTGCTGTCTCAGCACTTCCCCATCAAAATCGCATATGCGCCTTTCTTGGCCGCTTCTGCGGATCCGCACCTGCGGCCCAAACCTCGCAGGTGCGGTTACACTAGAAGGCAGCTGCTTCAACCCTTCTTCCAAGTTCAAACTCGATCCATTTACCATCCGGATTACATCCGAGGCCCTCGGGACCTCAAACAATTATACCAACACATCCAAAAATACATTACGAACTTAGTCGAGCCTTCAAATCATATCAAACAACGTCGAATTCATGAATCATACCCCAATTCAACCTTAATGAACTTTAGAACTTCAAACTCTACATTCGATGCCGAAACTTACCAAATCACATCCGATTGACCTCAAATTTTTCACACAAGTCACATTCGACATTAAGGACCTACTCCAACTCCCGGAATCAGAATCCGACCCCGATATCAAAAAGTCCACTTCCAATCAAACTTCTTAAAAACCTTCAAATTTCTAACTTTCGCCAAATGACTCCAAAATGACCTATGGACCTACAAATCCACTTCCGGACGCGCTCCCAATACCAGAATCACCATACGGAGCTATTCCCAGACTCGGAATCCCAAACAAACATCGATTACATTGAAATGCACTTCAACCCAAATTTATGAAATTCTACCAAAAAGCTAACTTCCACAATAGGCGCTGAAACGTTCCCGGGTCATCCAAAACCTAATCCGAACATACGCCCAATTTTGAAATCATCATACGAACCTACTAGAACCTTCAAATCCTGATTCCGAGGTCGTTTGATCAAAATCAACCCCTTAGTCAGATTCTTCCAACTTAAAGCTTCCGAAATGAGAATTCTCTTTCCAAATCAACTCCGAACTTCCCGAATTTCAATTCCGACCACGCGTACAAGTCAGAATACCTGAAGTGAAGCTGCTCATAGCCTCAAACGGCCGAACGACACGCTAGAGCTCAAAACGACCGGTCGGGTCATTACATGAATTATTTGGTCTTTTAATTTGCTTTATCAAGGGAAAGGGTCTGATTTACTTCTTAATTTTAGAAAATAGTACTATATTAGCTCCCGTTATACTATCACTCCATTTATTCACCTACTGTTAGTAAAGTAATCGCATTTGCCCCCTTTTTTAACTGATTTCCACATTGGCAAGGCCCCGTTATTAAGTCAAATGTGGCCTGGCATTTTGGGTGAGATGTACGCCATGTGGCATGCCACCTCACCAACTCTTAATTTTTTCTTATTTTTTCTTTTGCTTTTTCTTATTCAAGCCATATTTTAAATTGACACGGTGGATTGAGTATTAGTATATCTGGTGATAATTAAACCCGTATCATATGAAGTAATCCATTACCGAAAACCCATAACCCATTAAGCCCGTCAAATAAATAAGAGGCAAATTCTTTTGGAGGCTCCGAAATTGACCAAAAAAGAAACTGGGTTGACCTCTGCAATATATGTATGAGTCTAATGCTTAGAATTCTAAGGTCTAAACCACTTAATCCTTCATTAATCTCTCTCTCTTGGCGTCTTCCTTTGCTTGCAAATTTATTTATTTCTATTCTTAATTTTAATTTTCAACTTCATAATTCTTTGGTTTTAATTGGAACTCTTGAATAATTGTGGATATGGGTCTTTCATAGTTTGCTATTTTATGCCAAGAAGGCAAAAACAAATTCCCAAGAGCGTTGAGTCGCTTTGCCGAATTTTTTTACTAGGCTCAGTGAATAAGATCCTGCCAAATTATTCAGTATCTTTGTATTTTTTTGACCTCTTCTCTCTATTCTCTTTTTTTTTTCCTGTTGCAATTGAAGGGCTTCAAATTTTTGCTTTTGGTTGAAAAGAGTTTTCCCTTTTATGATGTTCTTTTGAAAAACATTTAAGGTCCCGCCATGGAGTAAGCGAATTTTGGGGATGAACACAATGGTATATTAATAAAAATAAATATATGGCTAAAAAAGTAGCCATGTCAATAAACATATCCTTTTAAATATTTTTCCGTCCAAGGTGGACATCTATTAAAAATAGGGGCTAATGCGACTACTTTACTAACGGTAGGTATAATGACTCGACCGGTCGTTTTGCTTTCTAGAACCCCGTTCCCTTAAATGAGACTCTTGTACTTGCTTTGACTAATTTAAGGCTTGTGGGGATGGTTAGTTCGAGATTTAGAAGAGTTCGGGTTGAAATCGGAACACTTGGTTCCTTAAGCTTGGCCTAAAAGGCCAAGTTTAACTTCGGTCTGCATTTTGAGTAAACGACCTCGGAATCGGGATTTGACGGTTCCAATAGGTTCGTATGATGATTTTCGACTTAGGCGTATGTTTGGATAGGGTTTTGTATGACCCGGGAGCATTTCAGTGCCTAATAGTGATAATTGGTTCTTGAAGGTTTTAGAAATTCTTTAAATTTGGTTTAGAGCGGGTTTTGGTGATATCGAGGTCCAAACGGAATTCCAAGACCGGGCGTAGTTCTGTAATGTCATTTAAGACTTTCACGCAAAGTTTTGTGTCATTCCGAGTAGTATAAGTACGTTTCGGCGCTTTGGAAGTAAATTGAAGAACTTGAATTTCTTAAGTTTGATTCAATTGGTTTTAGGGTGTGATTCTTAGTTTTAACGTTGTTTCGGCCGTTTTGAGAGTTCGAGCAAGTCCGTTTTATGATTCCAAACTTGTGGGTATGTTCGGGCGGGGCTCCGGGGGCCCCGAGGGTTGATCGGACGAGGCTTGGACTAAGTTAGAAGTTGGGAGCAGCTGCTGAAGCTCCAGTTCTGTCATAACCGCACATGCGCTTGGCTACCCGCAAGTGTGGGCTCGCGGGTGAAAGCCATGAGCTGCAAAAGCGTAAATGCGAAGGAAGCCCAGGCACCGCAAGTGCCGAGGAATTTACGCACCTGTGAGACCGCAGGAGCAAAAACTGTGGTTGCAGAAGCGAAAAGGGCTCGGAGATGCGGCTTCTTGTGTCCGCAGATGCAGAGCCCGGCCAAGTGAGGAAAAAGCACACCTGCGAAGGTCTTTCCAGATGTGCGAGACCGCGGATACGGCCTATGACCGCAGGTGCGAAAATCGCAGAAGGCAGAACATCATTTAATGCGGGACTTTGGCATTGTTGAGCTCATTTATTTCATTTAGGGGCAATTGTTGGAGCTTTTAGAGAGGGAATTTCACCTAACACTTTGAGGTAAGTAATTCATACACAATGTGAGTTAAATACATAGTTCATGGGTAGATTATAACATGTAAATTGGTAGAAATCATGGGTTTATGTGATAACCTAGGGTTTTGACAAAAATGAGAATTAACAACAAAATTTTTTGTGGAACTTAGTTGAAATCGTATATTTGTGTTCCTAAGGTTATGAGTTACAACTTCCTTTAAAAATTTCCGGAATCCGAGCATGTGGGCTCGGGGGTGAATTTTAGGAATCTTGCAATTTAGGTTGAGTAATCACTTAAATGGTGGAATTATGAACTTTTGAGCATAGATTGATTAGTTTATGCAATGTTTGACTAGTTTCGAGTCGTTTGGCGTCAAATTTGGAGGTTTGAGCGCGTTCTTGAATTGGGAAGTAGGCTTTGAGATGAGGTAAGTTTCCTTTCTAACCTTGTAAGAGGGAACTAACCCCATATGTGAATTAAATAAATGTATGTACCTATCTGTGGGGGCTACGTACGTACGTGGTGACGAGAGTCCGTACGTAGCTACTATTATATTATTGTCCGGGCAGTTTAGGACCCGTATCATGCTATGTTTGAAATGCTTGCGTCCTTACTTGTTATTATAATCACTTTAGTCATGCTGGAAATTGGTAAAATAATTATAGAAGGTTATACTCACTTACTTAAGGATTTGTATGAAATACTTGACTGTAAATGGGAAATGTGTGTTTTCTTGAAAATAAATTATTATTTCTGGATCGGGCCGAGCGCCTCAGTAGTAAATAGATGCATCTATGGTTCGTGTCGTTTGACCATCCGGCAGTGCACGGTTTAATATGATGTTGGACCGAGCCATACGACCTCGGAATAATTGCGCATGTTAACTATTTGGAATTTTTCTGTGATTTACACTGCCTAAATGCCTTGGAATGTAAGTGGTTAAATGATATAACTCAAATTTGAAATCTTATTTATGAAAGAAGAACTTATCACTTCCTGTTATTAAACAGTCAATATTGTTCATGATAACCATGCTTAGCATAACACTTTAATTATATTATTGTTGGCCTTAGTAGGTGTCAAGTCGACCCTTCGTCACTACTTCTTCGAGGTTAGAATGGATACTTACTGGATACATATTGTTTATATACTCATACTACGCTTCTGTTCTTAATTGTATAGGATCTGAGGCAGGTGCATCTAGTTACCCTCCCAGCGCGCATACTTGATCTTGGACTGAGACTTCACAGTGAGTTGTCCCCTTCCGAGCCGTTCAGCAGCATGCCGGAGTTTCCCTTTTGATGTATCTGTCTATTCTATTTCAGACAGTAGGATAGTCATCTTTTGTATATTCTGCTAGTTGCACATACACTTGTGACACAAGATCTGGCACATATTAGTAGACTTGATTTTTGGGTTGTATTTCTATAATTACGACTTCTTCTAGTTGATACCGTTTTTCATGCCTTAAAAATCCGTATTTTTATCGAATGCGTTAACTCTAAGTAAATTTGATTATTGGGATTGCTTAAATAAAAATGGAAATTTACTAGTTGATTAGTGTTGGCTTGCTTAACAATGGTGTTAGGCGTCATCACGACCTATAATGGAATTTGGATCATGACAGTAGGGGTTTAAATGCCCAAATAGTATAACGAGGGCTAATATAGTACTATTTTTCAAAGTAAAGGGGTAAATCAGACCCTTTTCCCCTTTATCAATACACTAGCTTCTGTTCACGCGCGTTGCACGTGTATCCATATTAATCAGTACAAAGCTTTTTAAAACTTGTAAACTGAATTTATAATTATATTTTTCTACATCAATGTTGAAGGGTTACTTTAGATTTTAAAGGGTTAATATTGAAGGACAAATGTAAAAACTCTAAAGCAATGATAAGTTAATTTTATGGCAGATGCAAGAGAACTCTTCATACACTCTAAAATTTGATCTCAAAGATATGATATACTTGAATAAAAAAATTTCTGTATATACGTGGTTTCTCATTTCTCGAGCATAACTAAAGGGCTGCATTTGATTAGTGTACTATATATGTACACGCATTAAAATTATTCATTCAGTCTCTACATCTTCAAGCATCATTACAATGGCCATTATTATTACCACTACGTATTTATTATAATATGCTTGAGTACAAAATTGAAGGTAAGTTTACTTTTTGGTACAAAAATACTATATAAATAGTGTATAAGTAAAGGGTGAAAAGTTCATTTATGTTTTGATGGGTACTTTCGTAATTTAATCTTACACATTGAGCTTCACACTTATAATATAGTATGATCTTCAAGCATCATCATAATGGCTATTATTATTACCCCTACATATGTCACGACCCAAAATCCGTTAAAGCTCGTGATGGCGCCGGACACCACTGTCAGGCAAGCCAACACTAAACAGTTAATTTAACTCACTTTTTAATATTTTCGAAATCATAAATTTCCTTCAATTTAACTAGTAAAAGATGAACTCTACAAAATAATAATGATGTTTCCAATTTCAATACTGAATATACCCTAATCATCCCAGAACCCGGTGTCACAAGTGTATGAGTATTTACTAGGAAGTAAAACAAAATACAATAACTGTCCGAAATACAAAATTTGGACAGAAAAAAAAATACAAGAACTCCGAAGGAAACTCTGCTGGCTGCGGATCATCTCATAATATGCAGCTCACCTAAGTCCCCTTATCAACCACGCTGCTGAACCCACAAGTCCACTAGTCATACATGTGCATGTACAACAAAATGTGCAGCAAGTGTAGTATGAGTACCAAAAAACAAAGGCGTACCCAGTAAGTATCCAGTCTAACCTCGAAGAGTAGTGACGATGGTCGACTTCGACACTTACTAAGGGCCAACAATACGATAATACGAAATTCCAATTAAGCATGATATACAACAATAAGACTCAGAACAAGAAATAACTGAACAAGTCTTCACCATATTCAAGAGCCTAAACCACTTCCTTCTTTTAAAATATATCATCATACCAAACAATGAATTTATACCAATTTAAAAAAAGGACTTCCAGTTCTATTATCACACACAAATACCACCGAGGACGTTCGGCCGGATCTAACATAAATATAAATTGTGCACTGCCGAGGGTCGAACGACGCAAAACATAGATGCATCTATTCATTCCACTTGTGAATCATACATAAATTTAAGGAAATACCTCGCTCGCGGATCATGCGTGAGACGCGGTCAAGTATAATTTTATCATTGAAATCGTATTCCTTTCTTGACTCATTTAAAAATGAAGACAATTCAACTTGAAGCCTTTATCCTTAGAAATCCTCAACTTAATTCCTTTTGTTATAATTAGCACGTATAATCAAATAATAGTATCCACAGAGCATGGAGTAAACCTAAGACTACCCGGACATAACGGAAATAGTAGCTACGTATGGACTCTCATAACTTCGTGCATAAGTAACTGACGATAGACTATAATTATGTATTTTAGTTGATTATTACATTCCAATTCACTACACTTTAGTTGAGTTTGAGCTTTAATCGCTAGTGTTTTGCACTAATTGTGTATTTTATGCCTTGTAGGAGTGATTCTGAGCAATGTAGATGTTATGGAAGGAATTCAAGGGATTTGGAGCTTTGAAGTCTGAGTAAAAGCCCAAGGAATCAAGCCGGAATCGTGTTCGAGATCAACGGATGATAGAGCAACGAAACGAAGAATCGAGTAGGCATATTATGCACTGTCTAGTAAGATGCACATAACATTTCGCTCAAAACTCTATTTAGACTGCACAATATATGGTTGAAAAGCTAATTCAAAGGGCTACAACTTTCATGTTTTAAGTTTTCCCATATTCCAAACAAAATAGGGTGAACAATGCGCGACAAATGCGCAGCCATGGACTGGTCGCGGATGTGAGGCAGAAACTGGCCAAAATCCGCGGTTGAATCCGCGGCCGTGGACGTCCTGACCTGGAAAAGTGTCCTTTACCGCGTAGGAGAAGGTATAATTATTTGGTCCCGACTCTACTTGGTATATATACATGGAAAAACGGTATTTTGAGCACCTTTGACATACTTTTGACATAATTTAGACCTAAGGAGGCTAAGGAGACCGGGGATTCGACCTAAGGAGGCAAGAACACACTAGGAGCAAGGCGGAAATTCTTCTACAAGTTTCTCACTTCCTTCTTCCTATTTTGATTATTGGTTAGAATTATAGTATTATAGTTTTGCATACTATTATGAATAGCTAATTTGTTATCTAGAGTTTTGATAGAACCGTTTGTAGGATAAATTCTTGTTATGTTTTCATATAATTGAGCCGTTGGATTTTTTTACTTTTTCAACTACGTGTTTATTTCAGTTGATTGAATGGCCATCGATTGACTGTGCCTATTTATTATGTGTTGCTTGAGAAAGGATACATATTTAGATGGTTGTTGAACAATGTCACTCCTAACGTATGTGAGAAATCAATGCACTGGGGTTAATGGTGGGTTTAGAAATAACAAAGCCTTCACGTGGTCATAGTGAGCGGTTAGATGAAGCCAACGAGCGTAGTTCGAGAGTATATGTCTAGTAAATTGTTGTAATTGCTCGAGAGAGAATTACGGCACCTAAAGTGCTCACGATCAGTAGAGAATACATCGTCCAAATTGTACGAAACATAGCTGGAAGGATTCCGACAATTGGGGAAATCATAACTCTAGACCTCCATAATTTAGTCTCCAACCCTTTGTCTCATTAGTTGATAATTTTACCGCTTTCTAGTATTTACTAGTTAATTAGTTAGAAATATAAATTTAAATCTTTATAATTTAAAAAATTGTTCAAACTTGTCTTCTTAGTGATATTAAACAGCTTTAGCTAAGCCTTAGTTCTCTGTGGGATTCGACTCCGGACCTTTAGACCGGATTATATTTACCGCGACCGCTTATCCTTTTTAGGACTAGAGTTGGGCGCGATCAAATTTTGGCACCGTTGTCGGGGAACTAACGGTGTAGCTGTAGGTGTACATATTTCTAGGTTGCATGTTTGAACTTTTATTTTTGTTTTCTTGTATTTGATTTTTTTTTAATTTTTATTTTTGACTTGAGAGACATGGCATCTTGGAATTATGGAAATTTAGGTGTAGATAATTCTACTATTGATCCTCATACATATTGTGAAGGAAACCACACATATCAAAATTATCAAAATATTCCCGAGAGCAAGTTATGTGCACCTACTCAATCATATTTCTGAAATGTATGTGATGTTGTGGTGGTAAAAATGGTCACTTTTATGGTTGTGCTTACATTTCTTATCTTCCCCCAACCCCTTACTATGATGGTCCTACCTTTTCTTGTGAAGTTAACAGGAACAAAGAACCTGGGGATGCAGACCTGAAGGAGATCAAGGATATGTTAAAGTGCCTTGTGGAACAAAATAATGAAAAATAATTGCAGATAGAAAGGCAAGAGGCAACTATTTACAACTTGGAGGCTCAAGTGCGTCAAGTTTAATGCTCAGCAAGCCAATTTTGGGGACAGGAGCCAAGAAGAGCGTGAATTTGAGAGGTCGGAGTAAAACATCAACAACCTAGCCAACTACAATTTGAGGATGTCGATGTTGAAGAAGTGAGACTAGAGTCAGCCAAGGACATTGAGGATATAAATTTTGTTCACTCTAGTATTGATGTTGAGGAAGTTGAAAGTCCTGAAGTTCATATGTTTGTGCACATTAGGCCTCACTCCAAACATTTTTTTACATTGTGCTTTGATGACGATATGGAAATATAGTCATCCGAGCCGAGTGATAAGTCAAGGAATGAGGAACAAGGTGCCTACATTCTAGAATTTTTCTTGCCAGAAAGACATGACTACATACATCATCTAAAAGCCAAGAAGTTTAGAATAGTAAAATGGTTGCTTGGGACAATTAGATTTGTTCCTCCACCCCTGGATCATAGCCGAAAACTTGATGCCAAATTGGGGGTTCAATTCATAAGCTCGAGGTGGAGGGAAAAATGATTCGCGTCGTGTCGCGACGTTAAATCAAGCACTTGTTGGGAGGCAACCCAGCTTTACTGCTTTCTTTTATTTTTAATTATTATTAATTTAATTGTATTATTTTTGTAGTGTAAATTTTTTATTTTCTAGGAGCATGGAAAGCAAAGCTATTGGAAGGATGCAACAGCAAACCAGATGGTTGGAACTAAGTGTGAGGTACCCGCACAAAGGACCAAGCCTGGGAGAAGTCCGAGTACCCCATGAGCTGCTAGTGCTTCGGCCTTTGTCCTACCAGGAAGTTTCTTTTACCCTCTTATTAGTTATGATGTGCATTGGGGACAATGGACAATTTTAAGTGTGGGGTGAGGAGATTGTCTAGGTGACTTTCTATGCTATTTTAGTTGTGCTAGTTTAATCTTAATTAACTTTTTTTTAATTGAGGGATTTAAGTCTAAAAACATATTTTCTTTGTAGGTAGTGTAGTAATTCCCCCTTGGCTTTTCTTTGTGCCGCGGTTCTTTTCCCAGGGTTTTGTTTGAACCGGGAGTAGCTAGTTTTATTTTTCTTAGGAATAGGAGCCATTGTGTTGTGTTTTAAAGTGAAGCAATATCTCTTGACTTTGTTATGCCTTGAGAATAGTGAGTACTTTGGTTGTGACGCTTAGGCTTAATATTTGACTCTTGTATAAGTACCTTAAATTGTATGATTCTAAATTTGCTTAACTGATTTGACTAGAGTGTCTTGATGAAAATCCAATCCTGAGTAAGTTATGTGCCAAGTGTGTGTGAGGTTTGGGTGTTATTCTGTGCATTGCGTTTGATGACTAGAACATGCCCCGTGTATTTAAAAAGCAAAATAGTAGTTTTGTTCAGTCTTGGAAGTGATATCGGAGTTTCTTTGTTGCGCCATATATATATTTTACCCGCCTAATTGCTATGTATCGTAATTAGCCTATTTGAGCCTGTAATCCTGTTTCTTTGGCAACCACATTACAAGCCTAACCCATTTATATGAATTAACCATCTATTTGAACCGTTTCACCTCTCATGGGCAGTTGAATAGTTATGAACTTTGTAAAAGTTATAGTGTGGGGTGGTTGGTTTGGCTTTTGAGTGGAACTAATGAAATAAGGAGAAAGGTGCACTGTTTTGAAAAAGTAAGAGCCACTTGAATTGAAAAGAAAAAGAAAAGGAAAAAATAGTTGTATTACTGTGAAAAAATATATTCCTTGATAAGTGGTGACTCTTGATGTAATTGTGCTTAAAGAAGTATGGGGGTAATATACATGATGTGAAGGTGGAGTTTGGTTTGACATAAGTATGGGGTTTGAATGTTAAAGTATATGTATTAAAGTGCTTAGGGAGGTGTAGTCACTCGTCTAAATGTACCCTACCCGTCCCACAGCCTATATTACAACAAAATAAAGTCCTACTTCATCCTAGACTGAATGAGCTCGATAAGTAGAGTAGTACACTACGGGCAAGCCTATAGTGCATCTTTTGTGGCATATGAATATTATTTCTGAGAGTGAGTGAATTCTTTCTATCTTGAGTTCCTAAGTGTTCTTATATTTTTTTTTTGTGAAACTACTCTATTTGTTGTGTGAGGGGACTTCATTCATGAAGGAAAGGTAATCCTTGACCTTTATGTTAGAGTAAGTGGGTGAGTTCTGAATAATGCGTGGTACTTGTGAGTCAAATTTTGAGGTGAAGATGTTACGCTTTTGTGCTTAGTCTATTTTAAATATTCTTGGTATGATGAGTTAGGAGAATTGTATAAAAAGGTCGTGTCTATATAAAGTGTAGTTTGATTGCTCGAGGAAGAGAAATGATTTAAATGTGGGGTGTTGATGATAGGCTATAATTACGTATTTTAGTCGATTATTACATTCCAATTCACTGCACTTTAATTGAGTTTGAGCTTCAATCGCTAGTGTTTTGCACTAATTGTGTGTTTTATGCCTTGTAGGAGTGACTCCGAGCTATGAATTCAAGTGATTTGGAGCTTTGAAGTCTGAGTAATATCCCAAGGAATCAAGCCGGAACAGTGTTCGAGATCAACGGATGATAGAGCAACGAAACGAAGAATCGAGTAGGCATATTGTGCACTGTCTAGTAAAATGCACATAACATTTTGCTCAGAACTCCATTTGGGCTCCATTTACGTTTTTCCATATTCTAAACACAACAGGGTGACAAATGCCCGACAAATGCGCAGCCGCGCACTGGCCGCGGATGTGAGGCAGAAACTGGCCAAAATCCGCGGGCAAATCCACGGTTGAATCCGCAGCCGCGAACGTCCTGACCTGGAAAAGTGTCCTTTTCCGCATAGGAGAAGGTATAATTATTTGGGCCCGACCCTATTTGGTATATACATGGAAAAATGATATTTTTAGCTCCTTTGACATACTTTTGACATAATGTAGACCTAAGGAAGCTAAGGAGACCGGGTATTCGACCTAAGGAGGCAAGAACACACTAGGAGCAAGGCGGAGAATTCTTCTACAAGTTTCTCACTTTCTTCTTCCTATTTCCACTATTAGTTATGAATTCTAGTATTGTATTTTTGCATACTATTATGAATAGCTAATTTGTTATCTAGAGTTTTGATAGAACCTTTTGTAGGATGAATTCTTGTTATGTTTTAATATAATTTAGACTTTGAATTTATCTATTTTTTCAACAACGTATTTATTTCAGTTGATTGAATGGCTATCGATTGACTGCGCCTATTTATTATGTGTTGCTTGAGAAATGATACATATTTAGGTGGTTATTAAACAACGTCACTCCTAACGTATGCGATAAATCAATACACTGGGTTTAAAGGTGGGTTTAGAAATAACAAAGCCTTGACGTGGTCATAGTGAGCGGTTAGATGAAGCCAACTAGCGTAGTTCGAGAGAATATATCTAGTAAATTGTTGTAATTGCTCGAGAGAGAATTACGGCACCTAAAGTGCTCACGATCAGTAGAGAATACATCAGCGAAATTGTAGGGAACATAGCTAGAAGGATTCCGACAATTGGGGAAATCATAACTCTAGACCTCCTTAATTTTGTCTCCAACCCTTTTGTCTCGTTAGTTGATAATTTTACCGCTTTCTAGTATTTACTAGTTAATTAGATAGAAATATAAATCTCAATCGTTATAATTTAAAAAATTGTTCAAATTTGTCTTCTTAGTGATATTAAACAGATATAGCTAAGCCTTAGTTCTCTGTGGGATTCAATTCAAGACTTTTAGACCGGATTATATTTACAGCGATCACCTATCCTTTTTAGGACTAGAGTTGGGCGTGATCAAATATTGGCGCCGTTGCCGAGGAACTTCAAGAACCAACTTTAACTATTAAGCGTCAAAACGCTCGGGTCATCCGAAACCCGATCCGAACATACGCCCAAGTCCAAAATTATCATACGAACCTGTTGGGACCTTCAAATCCGATTTCCAGGTCTTTTACCGAAAATGTTTACCGAAGTCAAACTTGGCCATTTAAGCCATTCTTAAGGAACCAAGTGTTCCGATTTCAATCCAAACTCTTCCAAATCCCAAACCAACCATCCCCGAAAGTCATAAATCAGTAAAAGCAAGTACGAGAAGTTTTATTTAGGGGAACGGGGTTTAAGAAAGCAAGACCAGTCGGGTCGTTACACCCACTTTCCAGTCACAATTTCGCTCGAAAGCCCCAACTTGGAGCCTGTCACGAGCCAAAAATCCCTCCGAAGGAGTCATGATGGCACCTAGTGTCTAAACTAGGTAAGCCTAACATTATCTGAAATAACATTGATATTTACTAACTTTAAATTAGTTTACTCTGAACAAATTACAATTCCCAAAATAGGTGGTACAAGTCACAAGCCTTTCTAAGGGTAGTTATACAAAATAAAGACATCACTGTTCCGAAATAAAAGGAACAAATGGAAATAAGTACAAATGAAGGTGATTCCGAGGCCTGCGCTGTAGCAGGTTTACCTTGAGTCTCCACCGCAACGACCCGCACAGCTACTACCGATCAAATACCTGGATCTATACACAAAAATGTACAGAAGTGTAGTATGAGCACACCACGGTGGTGCCCAGTAAGTATCAAGACTAACCTCGGTGGGGTGGTGACGAGGAACAGTCCAGACACCTACTGATCAAATAAATTGAACAGGATATGATAATAAACTATCAACCTAACGATGACAAAGTAATATCAACAGTAGGGAAAGAACAAACTACAATCAGTAGAAACAATAAAGGGAAACACGGATGGAAATGAAAGATAACCAAATAAATTAACACCAACATAGCCGGAACACAGACAAGTAAAAATGTACTCAAACAAGGAAGGCGATGTCAGCTCAATAAATCATATCATTTCTGGTGCACAATTCGAGCCATCTCAAACTCTCTGTCTCATATCATACCTCAATTACCAAACATTTAGCACACCTGGCACCTGGTGCCCACATATTTCTATCTCCCTTTGCACAACAACGTTCTTATGTTACTCAGTATATAGGGTCCATAACCAATGCAATTAAGATATTCACGGAGTCTCATTTACATAACATAGAGTAGAGTACAGCTTCTAAACCATTTAGGAACTCAGCAAGAAAAGATAAAGTTATTTTTAGAAATCATTTGAATAAAGAAAATACCATTTTCAATTAAAATACAACATCAAATGAATTATTACCTTCAACAAGGGATTTAATAAATTAACTTAGTAGAAATTCTTTTTTTTAAGTAAAATACAACCTCAAACGGTTTAAGGGAATTTAATTGAGTAACTAATTGAATTAAAAATGAAACAATTATTGAAATTTGATGTATTGAAATATACATATAAATATGGCGAAGTATTGAAAACACTATGGGGTTCGATCACAAAGGTCGCAGCAGTAAAGGAATCTGAACAGTTAAAACACTTGAATTGGTAATAACAAATAATCATAGCAAAAACAAAGTGCACGGCATCACCCTTTGTGCTATAACACTCTCTCACAAGTAACATGCACGGCATCACCCTTCGTGCTTTAACACTCTCTCACAAATATCGTGCACGGCATCACCCTTCCTGCTTTACACTTTTCCTCACCCGAGCAACAATCACAAGCAATTTGGGCAAGGGAATCAATAACATCATAATAGAATCAAGTAACAACAGAAAATGAGGAAATAAACGTAAAGAACACCATAACTCAATTATCAGCAAGAACCAGGAAAATCAAGGACAAGTGCACGGCATCACCCTTCGTGCTTTTACTCTCGTCCTCACCATAAGAATCAATATAATCGGCATGGCATCACCCTTTGTGCTTTTACCTCACATAATCATCGCACGGAATGATCCTTCGTGCATTATCACTCATATAAAGGCACTGAATGGTACATCGTGCAGCACGGCATCACCCTTCGTGCATTAACACTCTCTCACAAATATTATGCACGGCACCACCCTTCGTTCTTTAACACTCTCTCACAAATATAGGGCACGACATTACCCTTCGTGCTTTTACACTCTTCCTTACCCAAGCAACAATCACAAGTAATTTTGGGCAAGGGAATCAATAACATCACAATAGAATTCCGGCAAGGGAACAATAGTATAATAACAATATCCGGCAAAGGAAACAATACAAGGGAATCAACAATAATAAATCTCGTCCCAGCAATTAACTTCACAAAATGAATTCCAACTTGAGTCAATACTCAACAACGGTCAAATACCAAGGAATTACCATAAGCTTGGTCCAACATGAATACTCATCAAGTCAAGCATGGATAGTACATAATAAGGATCACGAAATGAAAACCAAGAAGCACACTAACCTTAACAAAGCAATAAGACATAATAAACACGTAATAATTACACCAGTAACCACAACAAATGGACAGGTAATATATTTGCATGAAGTCATAGGGGAACTCACAATCAAGAAGTATCAAAACAATAAGGAAGGCAATCACTTCAATTAAGGCAATTAGGGGCCAAGTAACACGTAATAATTAGAGGAAAACTAGCAATATCATATGGAAAATATAGAGGTAATTTAAGCAATTAGGAAACTCTAGCATGATGTAATATTTTGCACATAATGAATATAAGGACCTAAGAACCCTAGAGGCAAAGTTCCCACAAATAAGTCCGAGCACACACTCGTCACCTCGCGTGCACGGACTACAATTTGCATAGAAGACTCAAACCCTAAGGGGAAGTCCCCCCACACAAGGTTAGGCAAGATACTTTCCTCAATCCGGCCAATTCAATACTCAATTTAGCTTTTCCTTTACCAATTCATGAATGCTCGACTCAACCTAGCCAAAAACAACTTGAATATATCTAACAATGCAAGAGAAAATAATTCCAATTAACAAAACTATGATTCTTATACAATTTGCAAAAAGTCAACAAAAGTCAACTACCCGGGCCCGCACCTCGGAACCCGACAAAATTTAAAAAAATCGAATACCCATTCCGATACGAGTTCACCCATACAAAAGTTATCCAATTCCGATACCATTTGGTCCTTCAAATCATCATTTTATATTTTTGAAGAACTTTACAAATTTTTCCCAAATTCCATCCCAAATCACGAATCAAATGATGAATTAAATGATAGATTCATGTATTCTAGCCAAATCCGAGTTAGAATCACCTACCCCGATGAATTTCTTGAAAAACCTTCGAAAAATCGCCAAGATCCGAGCTCTCTAGGTTGAAATATGAAATAAATCCCTAAAACTCGTATTTATATTGCACCTCCCAGATTTCCATCACTGCTGACCGCAAAAAAACCACCGCTGACCGCGGTAAATCCACCGCTACCGCGGAGAATGTTGACTGCAGTGACATGCTTTAGTATTTTGGCCATAACTTTCTCTACAGATGTCCAAATTGTGATTTCTTTACCTTTCTGGAAACTAGACACGAAGGGATACAACTATTGTGTTTGAATCATCTCAAAATTCCTTTTAGAGCAAAAGATATAGGCTTCCGAAGTCAAACTAGTGAACCTGTGGATTCTTCCTCAACGCGGACCGCGGACCATTTTCCGCTACCGCGAAAATTCCACTGCTGCAGCGAATTATCACCGCTGACAGCGGTCCTTTTGGCTGTTGGGGTGACTGACTTTGCCCGTTCGTCGTACCCCCCCCCCCCCCCCCCCACGATCCGGAACAACTTCTGAGTGCCAAAATGTCCGAACTCGCTCAAAACTCACCCCGAAACTCATCCGAGGCCCCCGGAACCTCAACCAAATGTACCAACACATCCCATAATATCATACGAACTTAGTCCCACTCTTAAATCACTTCAAAAAACACTAAAACCATGAATCAAATGCCCAAACGCATGAAAATCACTATGAACTTCAAGAACCTTTAGAATTGCAACCAAGCGTCCGAACCATATCAAATCAACTCCAAACGACACCAAATTTTGAAGACAAGTCCCAAAAGACATAACGGAGCTGTTCTAACTTTCAGAATCACATTCCGACCTCGATAACATAAAAGTCAACTATGGGTCATACCTCTCTAATTTCCAAACTTCAACTTTTCCAACTTTCACCAAAATGCCACAAATTACCCTACGAGCCTCCAAACCCAATTCCGAACACACGCCCAAGTTCAAAATCACCATACGAAGCTACTGACATCATCCAAAACTCCTTCCGAAGTTGTTTACTCAAAAGTCAAATTCCGGTCAAATTCTCTCCGCTTAAGCTTCCAGAACTATATTCCTTCTTCCAATTCGACTCTGATTCATCCAGAAACTGAATCCAACCATGCACACAAGTCGATATACATAATGTTAAGATGCTTTTGACCTCAAACTGCCGAACTGGGCGCAATTGCTCAAAATGACCAGTCGGGTCGTTACAGTACCGTTCAATCCGAAACTAGTCAAAAAACATGCAAATTAATTAAAAATATACTCCAATGCTTGAAATTCAACAATTTATAAAAAATTTCAACTCCGCTTGAAATGTTGGCAGTGGGGCATACGTCTCAGAATCTGATGAAACTCACAAAGACAACCCATTCCGATACGAGTTCAACCATAATAATTTTATCAAATTCTGTTAACAACTTGACCTCCAAATCTTAAATTTTCGTTCTTGAAAAGTTTTGCAAAAATTTTGATTTCTTCCATTTAAATCCGGAATAAATGATGAATATAACCATAGAATCATGAAGTATAATTACTTTCGCATATAGAACACTTACCCCAATCCTCAACTTTATTCCTTTTGTTACAATTAGCACGTATAATCAAATAATTGTGTACACAAGCATGGTGTAAACCTAAGTCTACCAGGACATAACAGAAATAGTAGCTACGTACGGACTCTCGTCACTTCGTGCGTACGTAGCCCCCACAAATTATTACATATTAATTAAGTTCACCTATGGGGAAATTTCCCTCTTACAAGGTTATAAAAGAGACTTACCTCGCCTCAAAGCCTACTTCCAAACTCAAGAATACGCTCAAGCCCTCAAATCGGAGCCGAGCAATCCAAAACTATTCAAATAGCATAAAAACCAATCATTATAAGTTCAAAAGTTCATATTATAACTATTAAAGTGATTACGCAACCCCAAAGGCAGGATTCCTAAAATTCATCCGTGGGCCCACGTGTCCGGATTTCAGAAATTTTTGAAGGAAATTGTTACCCATAACCTTAGGAATAGAAATATATAATTTTCACTAAGTTCCATAACCATTTTCATGGTAAAACTTTATTTTTATCAAAACCCTAGGTTTTCCTCTAAACCCATGGTTTTCACTAATTTTTACATGTTAATCTACCCATAATCTAAGAATTTAACTCACATATAGTATAAATTACTTACCTCCAAAAGCTAGATGAAAATCCCTCTCAAGATGCTCCAAAAATCGCCCAACAATGGAGTAAAAATGAGTTAAAAATGCCTAAGTCCCTATCACGACCCCAACCCGGGCTAGGTCGTGATGGCGCCTCTCGTGAAGACAAGGCCAGCCGACACCATTCCCAAACTCAGTTTTTAACAATTTAATAAGTCTATTTAAGTCATTTATAGGGGTAAACCCCCAACAAGTATAGATTTAGTGAAATAAAACAAGTGCGGAAATAAATACAGCCCGACATCGGGGTGTCACTAGTCATGAGCATCTACCAAGGTCTGAATACAACAAGAGTCTAAAATGTGCTAAATACAGTAATGGAAATGAGACGGAAGGAAAACAGTGCTGCGAACGTCGTGCAGCCACCTTGCTAACTCTGACACCTCCGCCTCCGAGCAATCAACACCCGCTACCGGGTTCCGAAATACCTGAATCTGCACACGAGGTGCAGGGAGTAATGTGAGTACTCCAACCCAGTAAGTAATAAGAGTAAATAAAGACTGAGCAGTAGGAAAATGATGAATCCATATTTATGATAAACTCAATAAGCATAACAGGCTTCCAAATCAGAATACGAGTCAATCGTCTCATTTAAAATCCAGCTTTTGGGTAAAAATCATTTGAAAAAAAATGCTTCCAACAGTTTTAGTAGGGGTTCAATACCATTTATAATAAAATAGATGAGAACCATCACCGGCCCCTCGGGCGAAACATAGTTCGTATACAGCCCCTCGGGCATAACAGAAAATTCACAATCCTTTTCATAGCTTAAAAACTTCAGTTTAAATGAAAGATTATTTAAAATATTTGTTTAACATTTTCAATAGAGGCTCGGTCTAAAAATGAGTGAAAACAATAATTAAATCACCATGTTCAATGGAAACTCACTTTAAAGAGGAGTGAAAACAGTAAACTCATAACTAGCCCCTCAGGCAAAACATCACTCCTGTATATATATATATATATATATATATATATATATATATATATATATATATATATATATATATCCCCTCGGGCAAGCCTCTTAGTCACTCATGACTCAACTCTTACCAATCAAAACTCACACTCAGCACTCACACTCAATAGGCACCGTATAGTAACCGCTGCGGCGTGCAGCCTGATCCATATATCGCTGCGGCGTGCAGCCCGATCCATATATATATATATATATATATATATATATATATATATAGATATAGATATAGATATAGATATAGATATTGTTGTGCCGTGCAGCCCGATCCATAAATATGAAACCCTCACTATCAGACCCTCGGTCTATCTCAGTCTTTATCCTCACAATCAGACCCTCGGTCTATCTCAGTCATCAACCTCACAATCAGACCCTCGGTCTATCAGTAAATCAGGGAACTCAGCCCAAATAGTTTTTCATATTTTTAAGAAGTAAAATGATGAAACCGGATTTAAACAATAAACAGGTAAAACATGACTGAGGTTATGCTTTCAAACAAATAGAGTAAGGAAAAATAGTAAAAATACCCCTAAGGGTCTCAACAGGTCGGCACAAGGCCCCAAACATGGCTTAAAGCCCAAATTATAATATCAATCTCTAAATACAGAATATCATAAGATTTCAAATCAAATACGCGACATAACAATCGTACGGGACGGACCAAGTTGCAATCCCCAACGGTGCACGGCTCCACGCTCGTCATCTAACGTGCGTGTCACCCCAAAGTAGCACAACGATGTGAAATCCGGGGTTTCAAACCCTCAGGACAGTATTTACAATCATTACTTACCTTGATTCGATCCAAACTCTAGCCCGCGATGCCTTTGCCCTCACGAATCGACCTCCGGATGCCCCTAATCTAGCCACAATCAGTACATAATCATTAAAATATGCTAAGGGAACGAAGCCCACTCAAAAATATCCAATTTAACATCAAAATCCCGAAATCTCTCAAACCCGGCCCCCGGGCCAACGTCTCGAAATCCGATAAAATTAACAACAATGGAATCCTCATCCTCTCACGAGTTCATACATATCAAGAACATCAAAATCGGACCCCAAATGGCCCCTCAAATCCCCACTCAAATGTCTCTTAAATCTCAAACCCTAATTACCCATTTTTGCTACTGATTTTCCATGGATTTCAAGCTTGCAATTGTTAAAGTTCATCATAGAAATAAGTTTAGGCCCCAAAAATCTTACCTCCTTGAAATCCTCTCGAATTCCCTCTTCAATTAGCTCTCCCAAGCTTCCTCCCGGATGAAATATGGTGAAAACCTTCTCAAAATCGCGAAGGGTGAAATATATGCATTCTGACCCAGGTATTTTCGCATCTGCGATACCGCTTGCGGTCCAAGAGCCGCTTCTGCGGTTCTTCACTTAAACTGCCCATTCTGCATCTGCGATGAAGTAGCCGCACCTGCGCCTTCGCAGATGCGGCCCCACAACCGCATTTGCAGTTCCTGCCAACCTCACCAGCTTTCGCTTCTGCGACCAATTCTCCGCATATGCGGCGTGGCTCCTGCGGTCCCCAATCCGCAGGTACGAAAATACCAGAAGCAGCAAATTTCAGCTGCTGCAACAAAATTCCAACTTCTCCGTTGACCACCCAAAATCACTCCGAGGCCCCCGGGACCTCAACCAAAAGCACAAACATATCCCAATACCTTATTCAAACTTGTTCCAATCTTCCAAACACCTCAACAACATCAAATCATCCAAAACACATCAGATTCAAGCCAATCTCTCAAAAATCTTCCGAATTCCGCTTTTGATCAAAAACCCAACCAAACCACGTCCGAATAACCTGAAATTTTGCACGCACATCCCAAATGCCACAACGAAACTACTGCAACTTCCGAAATTCCATTCCGACCTCTATATCAAAATCTCACCTTACAACCAGAAAACACCGAATCTGTATTTCGCCAATTCAAGCCTAAACCTTCCACGGACCTCCAAAAATGCATTCCGATCATGCTCCTAAGTCCCAAATCACCTAAGGGAGCTAACCAAATCATAAAAATTCCAATACGAGATCATTTACAAACAAGTCAAATCTTGGTCAAACCTTTCAAAGTTTAAGCTTTAAACTGAGAACTGTCCTTCCAAATTCGTTCTGATTAACCTGAAACCAAAACCAACGATTAACATAAGTCATAATACACCACACGGGGCAAGTCATGCCCGAGAACTAGCGAGCAAAGTGCAAAAGCTCAAAACGACCGGTCGGGTCGTTACATCCACCCCCACTTAACATACGTTCGTCCTCGAACGTGCCCAGAGTTGTTCCAAAAGCCAACCACTCGCTGAATAGCCTTACCATGCATATACCCGGGGGTGATCCCACGTCACCCTATCTCATATAGGTCCGATAACACATAGAAACTGAAATTTCACAATCCAATCTAGCTCATAACCCATAGAACCACATTTCCACTTCTAAAATCTTCAATGCGATCAGAATCTCACATTTATACTGGGAATAAGCCCGAACAAGCTGTAATAACCCATACCTGCAACCTCAGGTGCAATTACATGATATACCACATAACCAAACGCTTGCAGCGATAACTTCTAATCATAACAGCCGCACACAACAACCGAATACCGATAGAAACCTCTTATCAACTAAGGTCTCATTCCAACACTTTCATGCCCTGCCAATGATAAATGAAACACGCAATAAACCATAACCATTTCTTAAATGAACCATTCATGAAGCCATTTCTCTTTTGGCAAGGACCATACCAAATTTCTGAGCCAAACCTCAATATTTATTCCTCCCAACATGCTGAAATCGAATCCGTTGTATTAATTAAAGATCCCAACAATCTTATCTAATTCCAACACAACTACTCTGGTGACATGACACCTCAATATAGACTAAAGTCACAACTTGCGCAATACGCGCACCAATAAGCAACAGTCCGAACATACTCAAATCATGAAAATGACTCAATTGAAAGAGCTGAACCTCAAGCTCCCCATGCTCGAAATAGACAACCACACGCAATTTGATGTCTGGAACCAAAGCAAATCATCATCCCCACGGTGAAGCAAACAACATACACCACACAACCCGAAAGGACATAACCGATATGCCATCCGTCGAGCAATATCCAATACTCTTCCCACTCGACTTCCACTATGAAACCTCAATAGAACCGCACCATATGTGCCTGTAATCACAAACCATAACACCTCGCAACACAGAAAGGTAACTCATAGATCTCCCCAGATTACTAATAAGCTCAGTAACAATCGAACCAACATATCCCTCAACAATACAATTCGGAGCCAACCAAGTCGACTCAAGTTAGAACACGCATCCACATTGGCCTGCCAACGAACTCCTTATCAAGGAAATCCTGAAGCTACTCCTTCAACTCCTTTAACTCTGCCGGTGCCATACGATACGGTGTCCGGCCACAAGAGCACATCTGAAAAGTCCCTCACCACCGGAACTGAATCAATAGTAGGAGTCTCCACACTGACATCCATCACGAAAGCCCAAATAAGAAAAACAATCCTTCCCAACCATCTGCTGGTTCTTCGAAATATAACACCACCCTACTAAGAACATAATCCGTCGAACCTCGCCACTCTATCCGTGGCATCCCCGGCATAACCAACATCGCCTCCTTAGCGCAATAGCTCGGAACGACATAACACTGAGACAACCAGTCCATACTCAATATCACATCCAAATTCCAACGTACCAAGCAGCAAAGATCCCTTCGGGTCTCCAAACCCCGATGGTTACCACACAGTGCCGATACATACTACCCGCAACCACAATAAAGCCTGAATATGAGAACTCCCAGTCTCCAACTCCATATAGCGCACGAATCGCCATACCTGATCCCAATTTTACCGTCCGAATACATACCACATCTCTAATACCCAATCATTCCACGAGAGATATTCTAACATTCTTCTGTACCACCAAGCAACCCGAATATCAGCAGTCGATCTACAAGAAAGTGTCGCAATACTACCGAAGTACCATCAACTTAATCACATTGCCTTTTCTGAAACATATACCCTCGTCAAAATACCTCCAACTAGCAATACCATTTCCTTAATCATCTAAAGACCATTCCCCTAATCATCTGAAGCTCATTTCTCTAGTTATTTGAAACTGCCCGTGCTGCCTAAGGATTTTATGACCTCCTGTTCAGAACTGAACCGTAACCTTACACACGCAAATCTCAATCCTTCACAACATACCGCATATACCATACCATCCTAGAATAACATGAGAACTTCATCTCCCTTTCGAGCCACAAACATCTACGTACTCAACTAGTCAAGAACTTCACATTGATCCCACCTAGAATAAAATCATTACACATCCCATGCTTTTCACGCCAGCAGAAAATATGCCTCTCTAACCATGGTAGAAACCCTCAAGAACTCTCCTGATTCCTTTTGCACAAAACTAAACCGTCGAGTCTGAATCCTTCTATCTCAATCAAACTACGCAGGCCACTATCACCCAAGAGCATTGCCGTGAAACACTTGTAGAAACTCATTACCTCGTAAGCACCCAAAGAACTAGTCATATCCTTACCATACCGATTCGGCCTACTACCAAGCTACCACATCTATCCGAGTTTCCTTCTGAGTTACCTTCGACTTGATACTCCCTCTTGCTGTAGCACCATAATTCCTCAACCCAGACTCGCCACACGAGACCCAAGCATAATACCACATAGTCTAAGGCTCACAGCCCGCTGAATTCTCTTTCAAATGCTCCCAAAAGCACCGCATTCAGAATACCTACCCTGAAAAGACTTCCTGCGAATCTGAAGACATTACTTTCCTAATACTGATGTATAGAATCCCATAATTGATATAGAAATGACTAAAGTCTTGATACCTTCCAGCGCAAACCTCAATTTCTAGCCAAATTATTCACTTGAAAATCTCCAGTTATTACATGTAAACCCCGAACGCATTAGAACCATTCTCTATAGTCATCCTCTCTACCCAAACTACAATTAGCTCGATCAACAGAACCGAACAACCTGCGCCTCATTAGCACTTCTGACACTGCAGCATATAACCTTACATTGATGCAACCAAGCCACTTTCCTTTCCTATGCACCGAGAATTTTTTATCAACAACAACTCAAGACATTCTGTGATTCTCAAACACCTATGAAGCATGATATAACCTTATCTTAGTCGAAAATTTTCCTTTACTCGAGCCATCCTCAAGCTCAATCTCCGCAAACCAAAACTGATCCACCAACACGCCTCGAACTGGGACCAACATAGCACATAACCGTGCAATCCACTAATCAATGGCAAACTCCCCCATTTGGCTCGAAGCCATAGATCAAAACACACACCATAACTCGTAACGCATATACTTTATTGCTGCCATAATACCATAGAGATTAACTCAATCCTTCATAAGCTCGTGGAACACAGACCATCTGATACTTCATATCTTCTACAACTCTCGCATTTACTCTCGTAACAATTAAACCCATTCCTTTAAGCGACTCAGATTCAAATTACAACATATATCTTTCACTTGAAATTGAGATCTTCTAACAAACAACATAAGGATCACACAACCTCAGAACACTCCGCATGAGATAACCCACCTGCTTTGCCTCAAACTGGTATTTCAGTATACCTTCCACCGTCATAAACATTACGCAGTTACTTAGTCTTCCTGAGTCTGAACTCATACCGCAACATGAAATTTACTTCACTCCCAACTAGAAAACATGAAAGGATTCATCACAC
The DNA here is from genome assembly GCF_001879085.1 of Nicotiana attenuata. Lineage (NCBI taxonomy): Eukaryota > Viridiplantae > Streptophyta > Magnoliopsida > Solanales > Solanaceae > Nicotiana > Nicotiana attenuata. Next base: position 10,612,471 of record NC_031990.1, read on the forward strand.
GCCCATAACTCGAGGCTATACCTCAAATCAAGATGGAAATCAAGCACCTAATGGTTCTTCTATCCCCCAGCAGATCCTTCTCGTCGCTTCCAAATCGTACGAATACATTCGCAGTCACATCACCATATCATGCACTTTCCCGTCATTACTTCCCTTAATAGGGACACAACAGCACATATAGATCCAGAAACACGTGCTCACGCAATCAACAGCTCAGGGCGCAAGCTATAGGTAACAATCCGGCCTCAAGTCTTCTAGACTGGCCCAACATCAACACACAGAGATCACATCTCGCCCCTCGATCAGGGAATCACAAGCCATCGATGCACATCTGATACTGAGCGCTCATGTGCGCATACGAACACGTGGAAGGACTTCAAAGTGTTATATTTCAAGCTGAATCAAGGACGCACGATAAGAATTCAAGAATGTGAAGTTTTCCTAATGGTTCTGCAGCCTCCCGAGGATAAATACAGACGTCTCCGTACCGATCCGCGAGACTCTACTAAACCTGCTCATGACTCGTGAGACCTATGTAACCTAGGCTCCGATACCAACTTGTCACGACCCCAAATCGGGCCAGGTCGTGATGGCGCCTCTCGTGAAGACAAGGCCAACCGACACCATTCCCAAACTCAGTTTTTAACAGTTTAATAAGTCTATTTAAGTCATTTATAGGGGTAAACCCCCAACAAGTATAGATTTAGTGAAATAAAACAAGTGCAGAAATAAATATAGCCCGACATCGGGGTGTCACTAGTCATGAGCATCTACCAAGGTTTGAATACAGCAAGAGTCTAAAATGTGCTAAATACGGTAATGGAAATGAGACGGAAGGAAAACAGTGCTGCGAATGTCGTGCAGCAACCTTGCTAACTCCGACACCTCTGCCTCCGAGCAATCAACACCTGATACGCTCAAATTACACTTTAATAAATAACGTAAGCCGGTCGGTGTCAAATATAATAACCCAACAAGGTTGGGGTCGAATCCCACAGGGAATAGGTGTGAAAAGCTACTCGATTAGTGTGTCACTCGACTTAAGTCGTAATTCTATCATGTTAATTGCAACAAGAGTATGGTGTAATTGTGATTAGAAGACATAACTATTGTTGAGATTTAAGATGTAATTAATTGGATTAAAGAAATCAAGGTTGTGTCCCCTTCAATGAAATGTAATGCTACCGGTGTTAATATGATATATTTCTAATGGAAGGTCCTTTTGATGTACAAATGATTTCTAAATGACTACCCAATATTTTCCAATAGTTGGGTAGTATTTACTCTTTATAATTTTTCCAAATATAAAAGAGTTGCAATTAAGAACAATCAATATATGCCAAATAAAACCCACTTATTCCTAAGCGATTCTATTAAACAAGGGTTAACGCCTTGAGTCTTTGATATTTACTTCTACCAAATTCTAACCCACTTTCCCAAGCAAAGTAAGAAATTAATGGCACTTGTTAATGTTTGCAACCACCAACAATAAATGAAGAATGAGAAGTAAATAAACATCAACCAACCATTATATATATATATTCAATAGCAAACACCCATTAACATTACACCCATTTAGGGTCCACAACCTTAGTATTTAAAGTTAGCTACTCATACTAGAATACAAAATGAAGAGAATATTTAATGCCATAAAGCTTACAAAGTGAAAGATTCTTCAACCAAAATCTTCCAAAAGTGAAGAATATTAAAGCCTTGTATTGTAGCTCCCAAAATCAGACAAGATGCCCCCACAAAACCCCAATAAATCAATTTATAGTGGGCCAAAATTCGGGGCAAAATCTGGACAAATATACCCTTTCCGGTTAAATATGCGACCGCATATCTGTCGCGTAGCAGACATGCGGTCTGCATTCTTGACATGGCCATCGCATAGTTCAACCCTAGTTTCCAGGCCTTCATCGCATTCATGGTTTGCGGTCCGCATTGTAGAAATGCGATCACATTTCGCGTCACATTTTCTACCTTCAGCAACCTTCAAGTTGAGTTTGCGGTTCATTCTGCGGCTCGCATACAGGTTATGCGGTCGCAGACTGGACCGCATTTCTTGCGTTGGATTTTGCCCAGAACACTGTTGTGGTTTGCGATTCAAGTGCACATTCTGCGGCTCGCATGCTGGATTTGCGATCGCATATCCACATTTGCGATGCCTTTTTGCTCTTTTCTTGTCTTTTTGTGGCTTTTTGAATTCATTTCCATGCTCTTAAGTCCTTAAACCTCATATACTGCAAAAACACTAAAATTACATAAGTATAAAAGATAATTGCATCTAAAACAAGCTAAAATCTAAGCAATTTGTATCAAATGTGCCGAAATTCTCCGGCACATCAACACCGCCAACTTAAACTCTTGCTTGTCCTCAAGCAACTAAGACAACACTATCCTATTCTAGACTCCATCTACAAGATATGAAACAATAGTGACTGTGGACGGTGTTTGTTGTTAGTATTACAAACATGCATTTTCGATTGCTTTACCCTTCCTGAACCATCAATATTTACAAAGACACTAATCAACTTGTGAAACTTTGAGCCTCAAACAATGTGACAAAATGTTACCTCAGGTGAGTGCATTTGCATTTGACTCAAAAACTCAACTTCTGTTCAACCTCACAATTCATGTACCCTCACTAGAAAGAAAGTCTCAAAATCACAATATTTACAATGACAATAACAAGGGACGAATTTACAAATACACTCACTCTCAAAAAAAGTTTCAAGTGTTACAACATACCATACCATAGGCTTGCCCTTATTTTAATTATCGCTTTATTTTAAGAACGCTCGGTTGGAGATCCCCTAAGGACTTTTTAGGCTTGTAATGTAGGATTAGGGAATGGTCGGATATGCATTTGGGTACAAGTGACTTCACCCTCCTTGAACACTAATCACATTCTTCTTTCTTGTTGATCTTTGCTTCTTTCCAAACCACATAGCCTCATTGGCATCTAGTTACCAACATAGAACCACCTTAAATACCTCTCAAATTTTCTTCAAGGCTCCATATTTATATACATGCAAATATTTCTCTTTTTTTTTTTTTTTTACATTTTTGTTTTGGAGCTTGAATGATTTACCATGAACACTTTGAGGTATATATTCCTACACTCAATGTACAACCTTACCAATTTCCACATTAACACCACACCCCCAACTTAGGCTTTCAGCCTCATTCTCAATGTTCAAGGAGGGACGGGTTCAAAAGAGAAAATTATTTTACAAAAAGGGAAAGGTTTGTAATGAGGTGGCCAAAGAAAAGGTTAAAGGCTCAAATAGGGTACTGTGATATCATTTATGCAATGGTCGGCTTGAAAGGCTAACTGGTTTTCGAAAAATCACAAACACTGCCTAAGGTCATTTCTCCAACCAAACGTAATTATTATACGCATCGAAAAACCAACCGGGCAAGTTCTAGATGGCAGAAATAAACACAAGAATTGTTTACACAAAGAACTTACACACATGGCACACGAACTGTTTGGCTTACATAGTTTGAAACCCTCGAGTCAACACTTGGCAACTCATGGATTTCATCATATGTACATGTATAACTCTAGGTAGACATAGAGTCACAGAGCAAGCCTCAAGTTCACACAGTTGATGTCTATCTCTTCTTTATGTTTTTATATATTAATGGAAGGGTATATAGTATATACAGACACACATGCTTGAAACTAAACAAGTACACCAAACCGGTCAACATGCTTCATTTTACTGTCCTGGTTCTACTATTACACCCTTGGAAAAGAACCCGGCGAAGAAAAACCAAGGGGAATTCATTGGTAATTACTAAAGATGGACAACTATCTACACAAGGATAACATAACTTATGTACGGAAATCACAAACATCAATATATACAGAACACAGATGAGTACATAAGTTCAACAGTTGCCAATGCCACAAAAAAAAATACAAGGCTACCACCCCCAACCAAAAGGCATACAGTGTCCCCAATGCATAAGAACATGAAATAGAGATTAGAGGGTCCCTGAGGCGTACTAAGCGCTATGGGAGTCGGCAGCTGGCTGAGTGATGGTGGGGTCACCCTCTGATACTGAAGCTGGGACCGATGAGATCTCGGTCTGTGGAGTGACCTCCACTGATGGAGGAGGGATCTTTGGCTGATCCAATACTGGAGCTGGAGCCTGTGAGCTGCTAGCCTCGCCCGTTGATGGCTGAGTGGCTGGATCTACAGGGCCGGCCATGTCTGCTAGCGAATGTGCTATTGCTACCTGAATTGCTGCTTGTTCCTCGTCCTCAACTGTAGGAGCAGCAATCTGCTTACCCTTCTCCCGAGGGCCTTCATCCTCCTCGGACCAAGAGTCCTCCTTATCCTCTCCCTCGTCTGCCTCCTCACTCTCAGACTCTGAAGACTATCCGGCCTCCTCCTCAGAAGGGATCCAATATGTGCAGTGGGAGTTGGAGGCTGGGAAGTCCCGGCAGTCGGAGGTGCAGTATCTGTCATCAACGTGGAGAAGTCAAGGTCCAAACCTGGTGCTGCTGTGTCTGCTCCCTGCTCACCTTCCTTGGGTAGGAAGGATGAGAGATCGAACTCCAAAGTCTGCATCTTGTGGAGCTCGGTCTTCATAGTGGCAACTTCGTCCCGGAGCCTAGGCAAGTCACTAACCTCATCTCGCTCTATCTTCTCAACCCTCAACTCAATATGTTGCAGGCGATCCCCGAAAGATGTTTGTTGTTGTTGAAGTGCTGTCACTGAGGACTGAATAGGAGTCAATGTCTGTTTGATGAGGGTGGGCAAGTTCTTCAGAAGCGGTCTACCTTAGCATTGGCATGCTGAGCTATGAGACCAAGCCTCGAGACGGCTGGCAACGCAGTAGAAGGCTGAGAAGGGCTTTCTCAATGCCTATATCAGTCTCGTTTCTGGACGGTATAAGGCGTGAGGTGACAAAGCTGAGCCAAAATTGACCCTCTCGTGTGAGATCCTCCTTGTATATTTTGTGCATAGGGTTGATCCAAGCAGGGGTACCCCTTGCTATCACCGAAGCAATCCAACTGCGCTCATTTTCCCTGTTTGCCCATTTGGCAGCATACTCAGTTGTGCCCAATGTCCAGCCAGGGAAGTATAGCTCATTAATTTTCTCACTAGTGCAGTCCACACTCTTTCCCCGAACCAGTACAGTGTCACAGAAAATCATGTTGCATTTGTGGTGCGCATTCCTGGAGGCTCCATACGATTCATAGAACTCACGGACAAGGGTCTCATTATATTCAACAGGTGGTTCAGTGAAGCACTCCTATTTTCATTGTTTTATGTTCTCCCATATGTGGGGGTACTGCTCTTGTAACCCGTTCAAGCTCAATTGCTTCTCCGCCAGGATCTTCCGTTTGGTGAGCCCTTCTCTGTACATTGCCCTAGACCCATCAACCCCAAATCGGAGTTGGAAATTGTCTCCGCTTTTCCTTCTTGCCTCAGCTTGTAGGTCAACTGAGGGCAAGATCTCCTCCTCATCAGACTGGGAGGGATGTGGAACATTAGGGTCCGTTCGGGATCGTTTGGCTTGTGACGCTTGACGACTGGAGGATGCCCTTTTCTTGTCGGAAGCAGAATATTTCTTGGGTGCCATATCTGCACAAAAGTGGAATGTGAGCGACATCGTGGGCAACATTGAAAAGAAAACAGAAAAAGTCAAGAAAAAGTTGAAGATGCGATAGGTTATGCGGTCGCATAACCACTATGCAGACCGCAAACCTGTCACAAACATGACAGTCATTACTTTATCTCAGTCTGCGATGGGTTATGCGATCGCATAAACACTATGCGGACCGCATAACCATCGTAGACTTGATTGCTAAAAAAAACAAATCACAAAATGCGATCGAAAATCCCACCGCAGAGTGGAAAATGCGATCGCAAAACTGCCGCAAAAAGTATGAGTTGAAACTGGGTGTTCTGTTTCGATTTGCGGTGACTTTGCGGTCCGCAAATCAGTTATGCGATCGCAAATGTCACTGCATTTCATCATTTTCCTCATCCAATCTAGGGTTCAATTATGCGGTAGAAATGAGGACCGCATTTCGAGTATGCGATCCGCAAACTTCTTCGCCCCCAACGATTTGATTCAACCCTCAACAATGGCGGTCCTAATTCTTTCTACCCAGCACCCAAACATATTTCCTACCTAAAATACTATCACAATATGCACAGACAACTACTTACAAAACACAATAAAAAATAAAGAAAGAAAATAGAAAAGAAATACAAGAGAAACAAAGGCGAAACTTAAAATAAAAACTCGAAGCAAGGAAACATACCAGTGAAGATGAATAAGCACACTAGGGAGAGGAATTCTCAAGTGTTGTCTTCCTTGATTAGATGCCGCTAGCCGTTTTGCCCTTTTTTTCGTTCTTTGTTCGTTTTTTTTCATTTTTGTTTTGTTACGTTCTGTTAAGAAATAATTTTTTTTTTGTTTTGAACGTGTGAGAGCTGAAGGAATGCGAAGGACATACCTGAAGGATTTTGCGGTGGGTAAGTCACCGCATAACACACTATGCGACCGCATAAGTGTTATGCGGTGGATTCAAGTGACTTGCTAAAGGGCCGAAAATGCGGTGCACTATGCGATCGCATAGTGAAAATGCGGTCCACAAAGTGCACCAACTCGTCGCATCTTTACCACAAGAATTAGCCAACACACTGTGTTGGTTTGCGACCAAAATGCGGTCCGCAGAGTGAAAATGCAGTCCGCATATGTGCAGCAACTGTGCAAAGTGATTTTTCTTCCCTTTTTCATGCACTCTTATCCCGTGTTATGATCCTTTGAATCCCCTGCACTCTAACACACAATTTAAATTGCTCAAGTAAATCTATCTAATAAACACATTAAAAACTTAAAGGTCAAAAAGGGTGTTACCACACATGGATTGCCTCCCATGAAGCGCTTGATTTAACGTTGCAGCACGACAAAGTTGACGCTCCCTTGGACTCACTCATTGGTCGGGCACGGATCATCTTTGAGAGCCAGCTGCTCCACCAAATGTTTTTCTCCATCTGCGCCCAAGTAATGCTTGACTCGCTGGCCATTCACATTGAAGGTTCGAAGCCCATCCTCCGATTCTAGTTCTACCACTCCGAAAGGAGAGACATTTACCACTTTGAACGGACCGGACCATTTTGATTTGGGCTTGCCCAGAAACAATTTGATCCTTGAGTTAAAGAGCAAAACCAAGTCACCCGACTTGAACTCCCTCTTCAAGATCTTTTTGTCATGGACGAACTTCATCCTTTCTTTAAACACAGCTGCACTTTCGTATGCATGGAAACGAAATTCCTCCATTGTGTTCTAGTTCTACGGGTAGATGACATGCTTTGCCGAAAACTAACCGATAAGGAGAAGTGCCAATAGGAGTTTTGTACGCTGTACGGTACGCCCACAATGTGTCGTCTAGCTTCCTTGACCAGTCGGTCCGATTTGCATTAACTGTCTTTGCTAGAATGCTCTTTATCTCCCGGTTGGAAACTTCAACTTGGCCACTTGATTGGGGATGATAAGGTGTGGCCACCTTATGCTTGACGCCATATCTCTCTAGTAGCCCTATGAAAGCCTTGTTACAGAAATGAGACCCACCATCACTAAGAATGTCTCTAGGAGTGCCAAACCGAGTTAATATCTTTTTCTTTAAGAATGCGGTCACACTTCTTGCGTCGTTGTTTGGTAAGGCAATTGCTTCAACCCATTTGGACACATAGTCCACAGCTACCAAGATATACTTCATTCCACAAGAGCTTACAAAGGGACCCATAAAATCAATTCTCCATACATCGAAAATTTCTATCTCCATCACAAGTGCATTGGCATTTCATGCTTCTTGGAGATTGATCCTTGCCTTTGGCATTGGTCACAAGCCTTTGCCATTTGATTGGCATCATGATAGATCGACGGCCAATAATAACCACATTCAAGCACCTTAGCCGCCGTCCGATTTCCCCATGATGACCCCCAACCGGTGAGTCATGTCATGCTTTTAGGAATGGCATAATTTCTTCTTCTGGAACACATCTTCGAATGATGTTGTCAGCACAAACACGTAACAAGTATGGCTCTTCCCAATAGTATTGCCGACAATCTCTCAAAAATTTCTTCTTTTGATAGGATTCCAATCCTTCTGGAATAAGGTCACTAACCAAGTAGTTAGCAATATCGGCATACCAAGGAGCAAAAGCGCTAGATAGTGCCAATACTTGCTCATCCGGGAAGGCATCATTGATTTCAAGATCTCCCTTTGGCCTTCCTGCCTCTTCAAGCCTTGATAAATGATCCGCTACTTGATTTTGAGTTCCCTTGCGATCCTTGACCTCGAAGTCAAATTCTTGAAACAACAAGACCCATCGAATGAACCTAGGCTTTGCATCCTTCTTTGCCATGAGATATCGAAGAGCAGCATGATCTGTGCACACTGTCACCTTAGATCCCAACAAATAAGCACGGAACTTCTCGAAGGCATAAACAATGGCAAGAAGTTCTTGCTCAGTCACTGTGTAATTCATTTGCGCTCTATTGAGTGTCTTGCTTGCATAATAGACTGGGTGGAGAACCTTGTTGTGACGTTGGCCAAGCATTGCTCCAATGGCTAGACCACTGGCGTCACACATGAGCTCGAAAGGAAGAGACCAATCGGGTGTGACAATAATGGGTGCCGTGGTGAGCCTTTGTTTCAATTCCTCAAAGGCTTTGAGGCATTTTTTGTCAAACACAAATTTGGCATCGTTCTCAAGGAGTTTGCACAATGGATTTGCAATCTTGGAAAAATCCTTGCTGAAACGCCTATAGAATCCGGCATGCCCTAAGAGACTTCGAACACCTTTAATGGAAGTAGGTGGAGGAAGCTTGGATATAATCGATCTTAGCCCGGTTAACCTCTATGCCATGTTTTGAAATTTTGTGCCCCAATACAATGCCTTCATCCACCATGAAATGGTATTTCTCCCAATTGAGCACAAGGTTGGTTTCCTCACATCTCTTAAGCACTTGTCTAAGATTGTTAAGACAATGCTCAAAAGAGTCACCTACCACCAAGAAGTCATCCATGAAAACCTCTAGGAAATCCTCCATCATGTCGGAGAAAATAGACATCATGCATCTTTGAAAAGTAGCCGGAGCGTTGCACAAACCAAATGGCATCCGGCTAAAGGCAAAAGTTCCATAGGGGCAAGTGAATGTTGTCTTCTCTTGATCCTCCAATGCGATGTTGATTTGGTTGTAGCCAGAATATCCGTCAAGGAAGCAATAGAATGACCTTCCCGCTAGCCGATCAAGAATTTGATCAATAAAAGGCATAGGGAAATGGTCTTTGCATGTGGCACTGTTGAGCTTCCGATAATCCATACACACCCTCCAACCGGTCACCGTTCTTGTTGGGATGAGCTCATTTTTATCATTTTCAATTACGGTTATGCCTCCCTTTTCGATACACATTGCACCGGGCTCACCCAAGAACTATCGGCTATAGGGTAGACTACCCCAGCATCCAACCACTTGATGATTTCCTTCATTACCACCTCTTGCATTGACGGGTTCAACCGTCGTTGATGTACCACACTTGGTTTCGTCTCACTCTCCAATTGGATCTTGTGTTCATAAATTCCTGCGGGAATCCCTCGGATGTCCGCAATTGTCCATCCAGTGGCTTGCCTATGCTCCTTCTAGACTTCCAACAATTGTTCCACCTGCACATCATTCAACAAAGAAGAAATGATTACGGGTAAAGTATCATTGGAGCCAAGAAATTTATACATCAAGTGTGGTGGAAGTGGTTTGAGCTCTAGTTGCGGTGGCTCGATAATAGAAGGCTTTGCGGCGAAGTGGTTCTATTCTCCAAGTTGAGAGAGAGCTTTGCCGGAGCATAAGTGCAAGATCTAAGCCCCTCCAATGCATTTACCGATTCCATATACCCTTCTACATCTTCACCATCAAAGTTCACCAAAATAGCCGCCAATACCTCGCCGAGGCATTGTTGTTCCATTTTCATTTCAACCGCATCCTCTACTTCATCAACAACATCGATCACCGAGATGCTTTCATACTCATGTGGTAGTTTCATACCCTTTCTTGCTTGGAATGTAACTTCTTCATCATTCACACGGAATTTGATCTCATTCCGTTCTGAATCCATTAGTGCTATTCCCGTGGCAAGGAATGGTCTCCCCAAAATGATAGGGATTTCTTTGTCAACCGCACAATCAAGGATTACAAAATCGGCGGGTAAATGAAACTTTCCCACTTTAACAAGCACATCATCAATAATTCCCACCGGTATTTTTATGGAACGATCGGCCATTTGCAACCTCATACTTGTGGGCTTTGGCATTCCTAACCCCGCTTGCTTATAGATGGCAAGAGCCATTAAGTTGATGCTAGCCCCATTATGACAAAGGGCTCTTGTAAAATCACGTGCCCCAATAGTACATGGAGTGGTGAAGGCTCCCGATCTTCTTCCTTTTGGACGGTGGATGTTGCAATGATGGAACTAACCCGGTGAGTCATGTTTACCACTTCATTCTTGGTGGTTCTCTTCGTTGTGATCAAATCTTTCAAATATTTAGAAAACCCCGGCATCTCTTGAAATGCTTCCACAAATGGAATATTCACCGATATTTGCTTGAGAATGTCGTAGAACTTTTCGAGTTTGCTATCATCAACCTTCCTCACAAGTCTTTGAGGGAATGGAGGAGGAGGTCTAGGAATAGGTGGAAGGGTTTTTGGTATCTCTTTTACCTTTTCCTTTACCTCTTCCCGGTTCTCTTTTTGCACTTGCAAATCTTCCGGAATCTTTTCAACTTCGACAACACTTGGCTCTTCAACCTCAACCCCTTGTTCGGACTCATCTACTTCAATCACTTGTTCACCCTCTCCTTGTAGTAACTTCCCACTCCGAGTAGTAATTGCCATGATGTGAGAAGTTGGACCACTCCCACTACCCTTTAGGTTCGTAATTGTATCACTTGGGAGTGTTCCTTTTTGCTTCGGATTTTATTCCCTTGAGAGGTCTCTCATTTGCATTTCCAATTTTTGAATGGATGTGGTATGAGAGCCAACAAGCTCGGTCATGTTCCTCATAGAAGTGTCGGACTTCTCTTGATTTTGTAATACCCGTTCAAGCATGCTTTCCAACTTGGAATCACTTGATGAACCTTGATTTGAATATTGACCCTTTGGGGGAACATAAGGATTTGAACTCCGATTTGCGAAGCTGTTGTTGTTATTCCAATTACCTTGATTTTAGCCACCTTGGTCATTTCGCCATTGTTGGTTGCCTTGCCCTTGCGGGTTAGGCCTCCATTGATTTTGTTGTCCTTGACCTTGGTATTGTTGCCTTTGATACCCTCCTTGAGAGTTGTTGATGTAGTTTGCTTCCAAAAAATCTTCATTTGATATGGGTTGCACATCCTCCACCACATTCACCTTCTTTGTTTGGCTTTTCGTGAACATTTTTGTCAACACATTGACATTTGTGGCAAGCCCTGCGATTATTTGATCTCTCTCTTGATTCTCCTTAATCAGGTTGGTCAAGAAAGGCGAACCATATGCAATTCCACCTGTGGTATTTTCAGAGTGCCAAGCTTGATTATGTTTTGCTATTTTGTCAAGTAGTTGTGTGACCCTTGCGAATGATTTGTCCATAAAAGATCCGTCAGCTGCATTCTTCGCTATAGATTGGTTCATAGGATCCAAACCCATGTAGAGTTTCTCCAACAAGATAGAGTCCGAAAAACCATGATTGGGAGACCTCACCAAATATAATTTGAATCGATCCCATGCCTCATGTAGATGTTCCCCCGGCTGTTGCTTGAAGAAGAGAGTTTTATCCCGAAGTTCAGACTTCTTGCTTTGTGGGAACCATTTAGCTAAAAATGCTCGGACAAGTTCAGGCCAAGAACGGATGGAATTTGGTGGCAAGTTTTGGAGCTACCTCCTTGCGTCTCCAGCTAGTGAGTACTTGAACACCCTCAACCTTAGGGCATCGTCTGAGACATTGTTCTGCTTATGCATAGCACATACTCCCAAGAAGTTCCTAAGGTGTTGTGTTGGATCATCATCAGTGAAATTCCTGAAAATCTCCTCCGCTTTGAGCATTAGGATTAGACCATGTTCCACTTTGAAAGTTGAAGCACCAACAACCGGAGGTACAATGGCATTTGTATCCTCTATGTACTCATCTATGTCCGCAAAAGGATTTTCATCCCCTTCTTCCTCGTAGTCTAACATGTCTTCCTACCAACACCAAGCAAAACAAGCGAAGTGTGATGGAATAGAATAAGACGTAAAGTAAAGCACACACTAATTAGTAATTTCAAAACCGTATTCCCCGGCAACGGCGCCAAAATTTGATACGCTCAATAAATAGTGTAAGGCGGTCGGTGTCAAATATAATAACCCAACAAGGTTGGGGTCGAATCCCACAGGGAATAGGTGTGAAAAGCTACTCGATTAGTGTGTCACTCGCTTAAGTCGTAATTCTATCCGGTTAATTGCAACAAGAGTATGGTGTAATTGTGATTTGAAGACATAACTAATGTTGAGATTTAAAATGTAATTAATTGGATTAAAGAAACCAAGGTTGTGTGTCTCTGCAATGAAATGTAATGCTACCGGTGTTAATATGATATATTTCTAATGGAAGGTCCTTTAGATGTGCAAATGATTTCTAAATGATTACCCCAATATTTTCCAATAGTTGGGTAGTATTTACTCTTTATAATTTTTCCAAATATAAAAGAGTTGCAATTAAGAACAATCAATATATGCCAAATAAAACCCACTTATTCCTAAGCGATTCTATTAAACAAGGGTTAACGCCTTGAGTCTTTGATATTTACTTCTACCAAATTCTAACCCACTTTCCCAAGCAAAGTAGGAAATTAATGGCACTTGTTAATGTTTGCAACCACCAACAATAAATGAAGAATGAGAAGTAAATAAACATCAACCAACCATTATATATATATTCAATAGCAAACACCCATTAACATTACACCCATTTAGGGTCCACAACCTTAGTATTTAAAGTTAGCTACTCATACTAGAATACAAAATGAAGAGAATATTTAATGCCATAAAGCTTACAAAGTGAAAGATTCTGCAACCAAAAGCTTCGAAAAGTGAATAATATTAAAGCCTTGTATTGTAGCTCCCAAAATCAGACAAGATGCCCCCACAAAACCCCAATAAATCTATTTATAGTGGGCCAAAATTTGGGGCAAAATCTGGACAAAAATACCCCTTCCGGTTAAATATGCGACCGCATATCTGTCGCATAACAGACATGCGGTCCGCATTCTTGACATGGCCATCGCATAGTTCAACCCTAGATTCCAGGCCTTCATCGCATTCATGGTTTGCGGTCCGCATTGTAGAAATGCGATCGCATTTCGCGTCGCATTTTCTACCTTCAGCAACCTTCAAGTTGAGTTTACGGTCAATTCTGCGGCTCACATACAGGTTATGCGATCGAAGACTGGACCGCATTTCTTGTGTTGGATTTTGCCCGGAACACTGTTGTGGTTTGCGATTCAAGTGCACATTATGCGGCTCGCATGCTGAATTTGCGATCTTATATCCACATTTGCGATGCCTTTTTGTTCTTTTCTTGTCTTTTTGTGGTTGTTTTGAATTCATTTCCATGCTCTTAAGTCCTTAAACCTTATATACTGCAAAAACACTAAAATTACATAAGTATAAAAGATAATTGCATCTAAAACAAGCTAAAATCTAAGCAAATTGTATCAAATGTGCCGAAATTCTCCGGTACATCAACACCCACTACCGGGTTCCGAAATACCTGAATCTGCACACGAGGTGCAGGGAGTAATGTGAGTACTCCAAACCAGTAAGTAATAAGAGTAAATAAAGACTGAGCAGTAGGAAAACGATGAATCCACATTTATGATAAACTCAATAAGCACAACATGCTTCCAAATCAGAATACGAGTCAATCGTCTCATTTAAAATCCAGCTTTTGGGGAAAATCATTTGAAAAAAATGCCTTCCAATAGTTTCAGTAGGGGTTCAATACCATTTATAATAAAAGAGATAAAAACCATAACCGGCCTCTCGGGCGAAACATAGTTCGTATACAGCCCCTCGGGCATAACAGAAAATTCACAATCCTTTTTGCCTTTGCATCGAATTAAACCACATGCTCCACCGCTTGTGCGGGCCCCCGTCAATTCCTTTGAGTTTCATTCTTGCGAACGTACTCCCCAGGCGGGATACTTAACGCGTTAGCTACAGCACTGCACGGGTCGATACGCACAGCGCCTAGTATCCATCGTTTACGGCTAGGACTACTGGGGTATCTAATCCCATTCGCTCCCCTAGCTTTCGTCTCTCAGTGTCAGTGTCGGCCCAGCAGAGTGCTTTCGCCGTTGGTGTTCTTTCCGATCTCTACGCATTTCACCGCTCCACCGGAAATTCCCTCTGCCCCTACCGTACTCCAGCTTGGTAGTTTCCACCGCCTGTCCAGGGTTGAGCCCTGGGATTTGACGGCGGACTTAAAAAGCCACCTACAGACGCTTTACGCCCAATCATTCCNTCACCCCACAATGAAATATATATCTATATATCACACACTCAAAAAACGGAAAAAGGGGAGAGAAACAGAAAACAGGGCTAGGGACCACACGTTTTCGGAGGGAGATTTTTCTTGCTCTCCAAGTTCACAGCTCACGCACATGCTACATATCTAGCACATAGAGTTGCAAAAGGAAGGCGGAAAACAAAGTGGAGAGCACGAGAGGATAACGAAGAGCTAAAAATAACGAGAAAAGAGCCTTCAGTCCGCTGTCCACCATTGAAAAGCACCTCCAGAATTCCAAAATCAGTAGCTTTCCACCATCTCTTTATTCATAATATCCGCCGTGAAATCCATGTAGAAAACAGATCTTAAACAGTCCAAAATGAAACAAAACCAGCTTGAAAATAGCTCCATTTTTAGTCAAAACGACCTCTGAGATAACAGCCAAAAAAAAAAAGAAAACAGCTGCAAGCATCCCCGAAATCCACCTCTAACCCCACCCAAAACGAGCTAAAAAATCTGCTGAAATCAACTAAAAGAAACCGGAACAGCTGCGTCTGGATTCTCGTTGCCGGTCGAAGTCGTCAGTCCGGGTTTCCGTTTGAGTTTCCTTCTAGTCTGTGTGGTGTTGTTTGATTTTTTTTCCATTTTGGAGTAACGATTGTTGAGCTGTATCCATTCCATGAAGAAGGTTGTCATCTCAGATTATTGACAGAATATCCATACCAAAGGTTTATTTCCTTGAATTTCTTATTTGTTTTAGATGAATGCTTCTGTTGGTATGTTTCGTTATTCGATTTTGTTTGCTAGATTCATATTATCTGCTTGCAATGGGTTAACAATCATTCTTGTTTGATCAATAGGAGATTGTACTGTTTTTCCAAACATTAAATTAACATGTGAGCTCTAACTTCAACAATCTCGATGGCTATTTTTCCATGGACTTTCTTTAAATATTTAAGAGAAGATAGAAGTGGATTTTTGACAAGCTAAAAGCTGCACTTTCTTTCGCCATTTTGTTGTCACTCCTTATTATCATAACTTTTCCTTGTTTAACCTCTGAGTAAGTATTGGTTTGCAGACACATTCATTTGCGTAAATACATCATATGGCTTGGAGCATGCATTAATTTACTAGTGAATTTGTAGCTTTCAAATTGTAGTTACTGACTTGTGTGTGGAAAATCTTTATTAGCTATTAGGAAAATTAATCGAATTATGAATATCCGTAGTTTGCGTCAGTTGAATAAAATCCTTTAAAAGTAGAATTGAGGTGCGCTGTGCCAAATAAAATCTTAAAATGCACGGCCCTCATTTAGTTGATCTTGAATAATTAATCATTAGAATTCGAGGCGTGCCATTTAGCGAATTTCCATGGCCCTCGCAAAGTTAACAACGCGTAGTTGCTTTAGGCGCGTTATTTTAATAACTTACCTTCCTAAACTCGGGTGCACATTTCATGTGACCCAAATCCAAATCTTAAAACGTTGAATAAAATGTGTCGAGGATCCGGGTGCATTTCATGTGACGTGATCCGAAAACATATTTTAAACGACGTTCAATTTCTTAAAATTTTTAATTAAAATCGGTAAATAATTCTTAAAATTGCACTATAGGGTAGAACATGTATAAAATTGGATTTTAGCCAAATGTAATAGTTTAAGCGACGGTGCTAGAACCACGGGATCCGAGGGTGCCTAACACCTTCCCTCGGGTCAACAGAATTCCTTATTCAGAATTTCTGGTTCGCAGACTCCAATTGGGAAGTCGAAATTTTCCTCGATTTGGGATTCAAGTTAAACCGGTGACTTGGGACACCAAAAGCCAATCCTTTCTCAAGTGGCGACTCTAAAAACCAAATAAATAATCCCATTTCGAATAATGTCACTTTGAATGGAAAAACTCCCTTATACATTATCCTTCGGGGTAGGTGTGTAAAAAGGAGGTGTGACAGCTCTGGCGACTCTGCTGGGGAAACGAACCCAGAATTTCGATTCAGGGTTCAAGAATTCGAGCTTAGTGCAATTGTTATATTTGGCTTTATCTGATTTTTCTACATGTTCCATGCTATATGTGCTAAATATTTTACCGCTTTGATATTTGTTGAAATTGTATATATAAACTGCCGCGAATCCCTTCCTCTCTCTGAGTCTTCTACATCATGGAGAAGGGTGCACTTTGTGTAGCTTCTCTTCTATTTAGAGTCTTTTCCCATTTAGAACGAGGTTTGGATAAGTTGCAAAGCCGGCAGAGCTTCTGTATCCCCGGTACGCTGCCTCCCCCTCGGCTCGAGTTGTCCGCTCGGGTAAGCCAAGTCTAGACCAATAAACCTAGGGTTAAACCTAGAAGAACAAAAACTCATGCCGGATCCCTAGTAGGACGCTTGTTTGCATCATGTGCATTTGACTTAGGGGACTCAACACAGGGGTTGGGTCCGTCTAGGACAGGTGACCTGAAATGAATTGACCATCCTGATGCATCTTACGTGCTACTTGCGCATTTATTTGCTCGGCTTTGCATGTTGACCGGCTTGTCTAAATGAGTGAAAATTGTGAAAATAAGCAGTGATAGGACTAAGTGAGGGTGACCATTTGTTTTGAAAAAAAAAACCCAATGCCCAAATAGTACCGAAATGCTGCCGGATTTTTGAAAAAAAAACAAAAAGAAAAAGGAAAATATTTGAAAGAAAATTGTTGGTCAAAATAGTTTTGATTTTGGCAAATCTGCCCGAACTACGCTGGTTTGATTCTCACCGGATGTGAGATACGTAGGCAACCCTCATCGGGTCCAACCACCCTTTTTGCAAAAATAGCCAAAAATACCAAAATTTTAATTTTTGTCACAAATAAGTCAGGTGAGGCCATTCTTGCTTAAAATAAGCCGAATGTCCCCAAAAAAGGGCGCCGGAAGGCTGTTTTTGCAAGAACAGCCACCTTGGGTCATTTTCAATGGTTAGCGGGCACAGCCTTAAAATCTTCTTTCCCCGAAGTGCTGAAAGGCCGTATCCGCAAAGCCGGAGTTTTGTTTTTGAAATAAAATTAATGAAAAATCAAAAATCCAAAAAATAAAAAGAAAAGTATTTTTCTTCTTCGTTCAAAATTTCAAAAAAAATCCAAAAATCCAAAAGAATATTTTCATTCTTCTTTCATTAAAAAGAAATTTTAAGAATCAAAAATATTTTCTTTTTCTTTAGAAATAGTTCTTTCATAAACTGAAAATAAAATCAAATTGTTTTAAAAAAAAAACAAATCGAAATTTGAAAAACAAATTCTTTCTTTCTTTATAAGTCTTTTTTTCGAAATTAAAAAGAAAAAACTCAAATCAAAATCGAAAAAACAAAAGAGTTTGTTTATCTACTTTATTCCTGATCTTCAAGAACTACGCTTGGTCTGATTCATGCGGGGTCATGATACGTAGGCAATCTCCATAGGATTCGA
This sequence comes from Nicotiana attenuata, assembly GCF_001879085.1. Classification (NCBI taxonomy): domain Eukaryota; kingdom Viridiplantae; phylum Streptophyta; class Magnoliopsida; order Solanales; family Solanaceae; genus Nicotiana; species Nicotiana attenuata. The sequence goes on from NC_031990.1 coordinate 10,630,458, forward strand.
CCGTAACCCTAAGAAAAAAGAGAAAAAAAAAGAAGGAAAATACAAAGGAAGGAAATAAAAGAAAAACAAGAGAGCAAGAAGCGCAAAAAGAGAAACTAAGGCATTGAGAGAGAAACCATGGCCAAGAAAAAAAAAGAGCGGAAAATGAAATAAAGAGAGAAGAAGGAAAAGAAAATGAGAGAAACTAAAACAAAAAGAGAAAGAAAAGTGAAGGGAACAAAAGAAAAGCCGGGATGACGCATGCAACCGAAGCAAACATGTAGATATTCATTTAACTGTATAGGTGCATCACACTCCAATGTGCGGTTACCTATCTGTTATTTGTTTCAAAACTAACCGTTGTTGCTGTCCATTTCCAGCTGAGCTTTTTAGAAACAGTGGTTGGTTTGTGGTAAGCTGGCCTCACATCGCTATTTCACCAGATCCAAAGGAAATACAGAGATGCCGTCTGAAATGACTCTGCCTGCAATCCCCATACCCGAAGACAGCCCCATCTCGGGGGTCCCGGCCTCTGAATCTTTTACAGCTGAAGAAAATCGGATCTTGCGCCTGCGATTGATGGAAATGTGGGATGCTTGGAACAATAGAAAAGAACCTCCAAGCACCATTCCCGGATTCCCAGAGTTATTCCCTAGATCTGGAGGTGCTATTACTGTCCCCATCAGCCACCCAAACACTCCTTTGGGGCAACCTACCATAACTGCTCATTTCTTCGGAACACCTTCTGAGGTTCGCCCCCAGGTGTTCCCGTCTGGACCTGCTCCCAACATCTTTACGGCTCCACCATGCTCCGCCACCACACAACCATCGCTACCCAAGCATGTTGTTGACTCTTCAGTCTTCACTTTCCAAAATCCCGTCTTTCAGGCTGACCCTCCTCATTTTACTCAATATACCTACTCTCAGCAGCCACCATACGAGCTTACACCGGGGCAGGACAAAACCCCCAAAGCCCCAGAGCGGGATGAGATGGCAAAAAGAATGAGAAGCCTCGAGCATAGCTTAAAAAATATGCATGGCTTGAGCGGGCAAAAGAGTATCTCTTATACGGACCTATGCCTGTTCTCGCATGTACACTTGCCATCAGGGTTCAAAACACCAAAATTTGAGAAGTATGACGGACACGGTGACCCCATTGCTCACCTGAAGAAGTATTGCAATAAGTTACGGGGAGCCAGTGGCAAAGAAGAATTGTTGATGGCATATTTCGGGGAAAGCTTAATTGGCATCGCTTCAGAGTGGTATATGGACCAAGATGTCTCGCGTTGGCATATTTGGGACGATCTGGCCCGAGACTTTGTTCGACAATTTCAGTACAACATAGAAATCGCGCCAGACAGGAACTCCTTGGCGAATCTAAAGAAAAAGCTTTCAGAAAGTTTCCGTGAATATGCAATTAAGTGGCGCGAACAGGTGTCAATAGTGAAGCCTCCGATGGATGAGGTAGAGATGGTCACTGTTTTGCTTCAAGCCCAGGAAGCAGACTATTTTCAGAATATGATGTCCGCCATGGGCAAGCCCTTCGCAGAGGCAATAAAAATCGGAGAGATGGTAGAGAATGGGCTAAAAACGGGTAGAATCTTGAGCCAGTCAGCCATAAGAGCAACCTCCCAAGCCATCCAAGGCGGGTCTGGAGGAATAGCCAAAGGCAAAAAGAAAGAAGAAACACCTATGGCAGCATCGGGAGGAAGAAGATACCGGGCTCCTAAACCGGTGTTCTCTGAAAGAACCCCTCAACACTACTATCCTCATACTGACATGGCTTATGCCCCACAACCATATGCGGTCATGAACGCTCAACCCTTCGGCCGGTCGCAGCCACATGCCAACAGAAATCAACCTCAATTCCCAAGAAATCAGCCTCCCTACCAGAACCACTATAATCCTCGACCTCCGCAGAATAACTTCCGTCCTCGGGAACCACCCAGGAGACCAAACTTTACCCCAATTGGTGAATCTTACTCTAGTCTATTCCCGAAACTTGTCCAAATGGGTCTACTATAGCCGGTCCCTCAGAACAGACAAAACCCGGCATTGCCTGCCTATAGAGCTGGTGTCAGGTGTGCATACCATTCAGGGGCAGAGGGCCATCATACAAATGACTGTTGGACTCTGAAACAAGCGGTGGAGAACTTAATAGAGCAAGGGAAAATTGTATTGAAGGATGAGGATGTCCTAAATGTGACCAATNAGCCAGTCAGCCATAAGAGCAACCTCCCAAGCCATCCAAGGCGGGTCTGGAGGAATAGCCAAAGGTAAAAAGAAAGAAGAAACAGTAATGGCAGCATTGGGAGGAAGAAGATACCGGGCTCCTAGACCGGTGTTTTCTGAAAGAACCCCTCAACACTACTATCCTCATACTAATATGGCTTATGTTCCTCCACCTTATGCGGTCATGAATGCTCAACCCTTCGGCCAACCGCAACCACAAGCTAACCGAAATCCACCTCCATTCCAAAGAAATCAACCTCCTTACCAGAACCAATATAATCCCCGATAACCGTAAAATAACTTCTGCCCTCGGGAACTACCCAGACGACCAAATTTTACGCCGATTGGTGAACCATACTCCAGTTTGTTCCCGAAACTCGTCCAGATGAATCTGCTGCAGCCTATTCCCCAAAACAGACAGAACCCGGAATCTCTAGCTTATCAACGAGGGGTCCATTGTGCCTACCATTCAGGAGTTGAAGGGCATAGTACTGATAACTGCTGGACATTGAAGAAAGCTATGGAAGATTTGATTGAACAAGGGAAAATAGTGTTGAGGGATGAAGAAGCCCCGAATGTGACTAATAATCCATTGCCCACTCACAACAACGGGCCGGTAATTGGGATGATCTGTGAAGACAGAGAATTTGATCCCGCATTAAAAGCTATAATTGCCATTGCCGACGCAGAAAAGAAACCCAAGGTACCCCCGAAGCAAGGGAAAGGGGATAAGAAGAATAAAAGTGTCAAAACTGAGCCTGAGAAGAAACTTGAGACAAAAGTAGAGACGGAACCTCCTAAGAATGGAATTCTCTATGTTCCGCGAGGACGCCAAGAAAAACCATTAGTTGTCAGTGCTCCAAGGAAGTTTGAAGTAAAAAAGGAAACGCAAATATCCGTACCGAAAGGAGCTTATGTGGTACGGGGGACAATTAAACTGCCTCGGCTGAATGAGCCAGTGGTTATTGGACGCGTACCACAGAAGCCAATGACAGACCCCTCTACGGTGCCATGGAACTATCAGCAAACAGTGGTTACATATAAGGGCAAAGAAATTTCGGGGGAACTTCCAGGGAAAACCTCTATTGAGAAATATTCAAATGTACAGGAGGTAAACAACGCTGCTCGAAAGCGCTTTCCGTCCAAGAAGCCAGTTAGTGCTGAGGAAGCAGAAGCCTTCTTCCAGAAAATGAAGATGCCTGATTATGAAACAGTGGATCAATTAAGGAAATATCCTGAACAGGTGTCCCTGCTATCATTGGTGATGATATCCTCCGAACATCAGAAGATCTTGATGAAAACTTTGAATGAGGCGTACGTGCCAATTGAAACTTCAGTCGAGCAGCTCGAAAGGATGGCAGAAAGGTTCATCGCCATCAGTCAACTCTCTTTTAGTAAAAATGACTTGCCTCCCGAAGGCGCAGCTCACAACAAAGCCTTGCATCTGACTGTCAAGTGTGAAGGTTATTATGTCAAGCGAGTCATGGTGGATGGAGGCTCGGGGGTTGACATCTGCCCGCTCTCCACATTGCAAAGGATGGAAATCGGGACAGGAAGGATTCGTCCGAATAATGTTTGTGTGAGAGCTTTTGATGGTATTAAGAGGGATACCATCGGTGAAATTGATTTGATATTGACCATAGGTCCGGTAGAGTTCGAGGTAACCTTCCAGGTGTTGGACATGGATACACCTTATAATTTTCTTCTAGGAAGGCCCTGGATCCATGCTGCAGGAGCTGTACCCTCTACCCTCCACCAAATGGTAAAATTCGAGTATGAAAACCAGGAAATCGTGGTCCACGGAGAAGATGAGCAATCCATTTATCGTGACCCATCTATCCCATGTTTGGAGGCGGGGGAAGGAAGTGAGCACATTGTTTATCAACCTTTGAAATTGTGGTAGCAGATCAGCACGAGGAGGGGAATCCTTATCCCCAGCCTTTCCTATCTAATGCTTCAATCATGGTGGCCAGAGAAATGATTAGACACGGTTTCAAACAGGAAAAGGGTTGGGCAAAGCGTTACAAGGACTATCCGAGCCGGTAACTCTACCCACAGCAGAAAAGTTTTTCGGGATAGGCTTCCACCCAACTCCAGATGATGAGAAATGGGCCGAGGAAAGAAAGAAAGAAGGATGGGTTCTGCCACAACCATTGCCACATCTCTATGATACTTTTGTCAAGGCCAAGTATGGCAAAGAAGAGGACGATGAGGTGTTCACAGCTGAGGAAATCGAAGATATATGTGGAGCTATGAGACAAATGCTTTATCAAACCAACATGGTTCAGCCGGGAGAGGGCACTAGCACCGCTGAGGTGTTATACATGGGACCAAGCGCCAAGCTTCAAAACTGGAAGGCTACGCCATGCCCGATCAGGCGGGAGTCCCGGTAAACCCGTCCTGCCACTTTTTCTGCATCCCGAGTTATTCCAGGGTGTAGCTCGGATGTTTCTTTTAGCTTCTTCTCTTTAAGTTCCCGAATGTGAACCCGTTATCTTCAAAAAAAATGAAATCAATATTTCATCGCTCATTTTTTCTTTATCCTTTCTGATTTTGCTATTTTTCTCCTTCATGTCTTCTCTTTAGCTCTAATAATGCAGCTTTAAATAACATGACATGCTGGCAAACTTCATGCCTAGATCCCAAAACGCTGTCAGATTTCGAAATAATGAATCAAGAGTCGAAATGCAAAGAAGGTAACCTTGAGGAAATAAAACAAAAATTGGAACAATTGAAGGAAAATTTGTTCGCGGTTGGAAAGGTCCATACACTACAACAAAAGAGTGTGCTGTACTCAGGGCACATCCGGGCAGTTGTACCAACAAAGAATGGCCCGCGCTTACAACAAGAAAGTGCGTCCCAGGAATTTTGAAGTGGGACAGCTTGTACTCAGACGCATTCTCCCTCATCACCAGGAAGCAAAAGGAAAGTTTGCTCATAATTGGAAAGGTCCATACATAATCCGAAAGATATTGCCAAGAGGAGCACTGTATCTAGGAGACATCGAAGGAAATGACCCTGAAACAGCAGTCAATGCAGATGCAGTCAAAAGGTACTATGTCTAGGCCTCCTGCGATGATGGCTTTTGTGCAACTGAGATGACGAAGGCTTTCCTTCTCGCTACCCAAATACTATCAACCTTCGTAAACCCTTTGAGCCGGTTACCCTTCTTTGGCTACCCTCTTTGGAACCCGGAAGTATTATCGAAAAAAAAAGAGAAAAGAAAAAAAAAGAAGAAAAAAAAAGAGAAAAAAAAGAAAAGGAAAAGAAAATATGATGGAAAAAAGAGGAAAAGAAAAAAGAAAAAAGAAAAGAAAAAGAAAATATGATATGATGAAAAAAAAAAAACAAAATTATTGTCTGAACTACGTCTGACTTGATTCCGAAAGGATACGTAGGCAGCCTCTCCCTGAGGTTCAGTCACACCAAAACAAAATCCCAATTTCCCCAAAAATGAAACTGGGGCAGATGATATAGTGGTTCGGCCATGAATCTGCCGAAATGGTTCCAAAATTGTAGTTCCGTCCAAAATCCTTTTACCCCAAAACCTTGTCCAAGTCCTTCCGATCAATTGGCGAAAGCAAGGAAGTGGAAAACGTTTGTTGGAATCTGGCACAATGTAAATTGAGAGAAATAAAATGAGAGAGTCTTATCGGTGAAAACCTTTGGGCACCATAAGGCGATGGCGAGAAGAGAAAATGAAAATGAGAGAGTCCGCTTAGTGAAGACTCGCAAAGAGCACTATCGGGCGATGGTGAGAAGAGAAATGAGAGAGGTCGATTGGCGAAAACTCGCAAAGGGCGTTGTCGGCCGAAAAGAAGACATCTCATCACTAAAGGAGTCCTGGCAAAGCTCCCTGGTTTTTGAAATACGGATCAATGAGTTCACAAGAAACTGGAAAGTTTGTGTGGGTCGGGCGTCCAGTCCAAGAAGCATGTCATGATCATTTGAAGCTAGCATGCACAACCTAGATAAGTCTTTCTTTTCCCCGAAAGGGAGCTTCTTTTTAAAATCATGTGCTTGCCTTTTGCATACTTTTTCTTTGAATCCCTTTCGGTTTAACTCTGATTTCGTAACTAGTACAAAGAAAAGGTGGCAGGACCGGCATCACAGGGCTCCGCCTGGTCAGAGTCGAAGAAAATACCCTGCCTCAGCGAGTGCGTCAGGCCAATCCCGACTGACCATGGTGGTTGATGCTTTCAAAGCAAAAACATTAGAAAAGAAAGGAAGTCAAAGGCAAAGGTCCCAAGGGCAGAATAAAGTGAAAAGGCCATAGCCCACACGGGCGAGACATAATGAAGCCCTGAGAGTTGGACCCGGTCGGTTTGAAAAGAGGTTCACCCTCAAGGCCAACAAGCAGCAAGTTCTCAACGGAAAAGGGGCCGGGATCAAGCAATTGGGATGATCAAGGCCACAAAAACCAACCACCGTTTCAAACTAACAAACTGTTCTTTGTGGAAAACAGGTGCAATCAAAGCAACCATGCAAGAAGCAGGTGCAACCCAAAAGGAAATAAAGTGCGCAAGCGCTGAAACAACTTTGCAGCAGGAAAACGACCAAAAAGGAAGTTTTCTCCCAAATTCTTTCATGCGTTTTGCTAACTAAAAAGGAAAACTTATAAAGAGGAAAACAAAAGAAAAAGAAAGGAAAAAAAAATGAAAATCCCAAAAGAAAAACAAATCATGGTAGCATAGGATCCCATTCTTTAAACACCCCGGCCAAAAAAAAAAAAAACTGAGGATTTCCTGGCCAAAAAACCGAGGATCTCCCGGCCAAAAAACCGAGGAGCCTTTTCCTTCCGAATCCCGGCCAAAAAATCGAGGATCTCCCAGCCAAAAAACCGAGAAGCTTTTTCTTTCCAAATCCCGGCCAAAAAACCGAGGATCTCCCGGCCAAAAAACCGAGGAGCCTTTTCATTCCAAATCCCGGCCAAAAACCGAGGATCTCCCGGCCAAAACACCGATGAGCTTTTTCTTTCCAAATCCCGGCCAAAAAACTGAGGATCTCCCAGCCAAACAACCGATGAGCTTTTTTCCAAATCCCGACCAAAAAAAAAATCGAGGATCTCCCGGCTATAACACCGAGGAGCTTTTTCTTTCCAAATCCCGGCCAAAAAACTGAGGATCTCCCTGGCCAAACCCAAGGAGCTTTTCTTTCAAAATCCTGACCAAAATCTGAGGATCTTTTCTTTCTTTCCGTCCCGGCAAAACCCGAGGACCCTTCTTTCTTTTCCGGCATAACCCGGTCATTTTCCAGCATAACCTAGATTCATTCACAAAAATACACAATCCTAATTTGATTGCTTAGATATGTGTCACAATTAATTCACGAAATTTTCCTAGTGAAAACTGGGGCAGAAAATTTCGTTCGTTTATTTGTTTTGATATCTTAAGCAGGTTGACCTTAAAACACAAGGTGCGAGATGACCAATGGAATGAATCTCGATCCAGAATCAAGAAAAGAAGAAAAGAACAAAAAGAAATGAACTCAAATGCGAAACAAGCAAGGGTGCGGATTGCTCGAAATCTGATTGAAGTCACAAGCTCCGCTGATCCTGTTTCGACCCAATGCTGCATGAAGAAGTAAACACCTACAACTTGCGAGCATCAAGATTCAGATCGAAGTCCATAGCCAAATCAGCTAAGACTCAAGATCAAGTTTCAAGAGAATTATAGATAGGAATCTTGTAACTCATAGTTGATAGGCATAGCTAGCTTAGCTTTGATTTTCCTTTTGGTGTAATAAGGAGGTCAGCAAGCAGTAGCAGCAGCAACAGCAGTGAAAATCACAGCTCCTGGTAGTCCCAGCTACCAAACCTTCCAGAACTACACCTGACCTGATTCCTTTATAGCCAAGGATATGTAGGCAACCTTTGAAGCAGGGTTCGGTCAGATGATTTTAAAAATGCTTCTCATGGAGTGCCAAAGCAGACAAAAATCCTTCATGGTGCTCATTTATCTTTGCCCGAAGACCCTTCGTGTCTCCGAGCAAAGAGGGGCAGCTGTGAGCACGTGATTTTTGCCTCGTTTAAATTACTGCTATAAAATTCTTAGAATTAGGATTTTTCTTTTATTATTTGATTTTTAAGATTTAATTGCGTAATTTTGTGTGTGTTTTTCATTTGTGTGTGCATGATAATTCATAAAAAATATAAAAATATTGCATGGGCATTTAAAAAAAAATCACAAAGAAAACTTTGATTTGTTTTGTTTGGTTTTAGTTTTAGTTTTTAGGTTTATTAGTTTCCTTTAAATTGGTATTAGTTTAACTGTAGCTTTAAGGTTTAATTTTAGTTTAAGTTTAAAATCAAAAAATTAGAAAAAAAAGAGAGAGAGAAAAGGAATTAATTGAAAAAAAAACGAAAAAGAGAAAAAAGCGGGCTGCTATTCAAATTAATGTGACAAGCCCAAAAGCCATAATCCCCAACCCAACGCCCCAAATCTTGCCCAATTGGCCCAATACAGAAACCACCGGTCCAGCCCCTCAGTGCAAAACGACGCCGTTTGGCTCCAATCAATCTCAACCGTCGAGGTTGATTAATCCAACGGATGGGAAGCCCCCATCATTAAATATATAACTGTCTGAAAGCACCCCCCCTACCCCCTCATTCATCTCTCTCACACCCCCTGTTAATTCCGGCATAACGCCGCCTAGCACCTCCGTCCCCCACCGTCCGCCGCCGGTCGGAAATCGCCTCTGCCGGCGGCGATCACCCAATGGCCACCAAAAATACACCCCTGCTTCCTCTCATCCTCCTCATTACAGATCTAAGCCTAGTTTCCCCCAAATCCCCCTCGAACCCTTCGAATAAGACAAACCCTAGCGCCGCCTCCGCCGTGTACGGCGCCGCCGCCTTAAAACTCTTACAATTTTTACACCCTAGGGCCTCCTCACGCTCCTCGTTCTAAATCCCCAACCAATAATCCTCGAATCCTCCCCAAATGTTTTGAATTTCAGATCGAAACTGACCCAGAATCCTAATTCGCCCAAAACCTGTTCAAAACTCCATCAAGCCTAGGAGACTTCCTTCAAAGCCCTTTCATATTGAGGCAATTTCAACACAAAGTAAGAAGATGAAGCCTAGGGTTCTACTGGGCCATATCCGCATGAGTCTCCTGCTTCCAATGGAAGTAATAGGTTCCATTGTATCAAACCCCTTTCAATGGTGTCCGGAGTTTGTCCAATCTATGAGAGATTTGGACCAGTTTCTTTTTTTTGAATTATCTTTTCGGTAAGTCATCTAGTCTGATCTTATTTTTCTTCTTTTGGTTGCTTTTTGTTTAGTCATTTTGTATCATGAACACTGTTGTTCTTCATTTTTAGGGTCATTCTTTTTGCAGTAATCAGTGTGTTAGTTTAGATAATTCTTAATTCATACACTCTCATTGTGCATTATTATTTGAGTTTGATCTGTTTGAACGCATTTAGCTAGAGCATTTTTCTGTTTGGTTACATTTGTAGATATTCAGTACCTTAAGGGGGAAATTGAATGATTTGAAACTTAGAGGGGTTCAAGGGAAGGGTTAAAGGGTAAATAATAGTCCGCCTAAGGTTAAATTAGGGAATAGGGTTCAGGAAATCTTTTCATAATTGCTTAAGAAGGCCTTAGAAGTTTCTAGCAAGGGCCTTTGTTTAATATTGTGAATACTAGCTTGATAAAGAAGTCACAAAATAAGGGACTTAGGGTGTAAAAACAAAATATGAAAGTTGCCTAGTTTTAGTCTATAAAAGGCAATGTCCCCCTTGCCTTGGAAGAGAGGTTTAAGATCTGAAAATTCCCCCANCAAGGCGGGTCTGGAGGGATGGCCAAGGGTAAACAGAAAGAAGAAACGGTTATGGCAGCATCAGGGGCAAGAAGACATCGGGCCCCTAGACCCATCTTCTCTGAAAGAACCCCTCAACATTACTACCCTCACCATGACATGGCTTATGCTCCTCAACCGTATGCGGTCATGAATGCTCAACCCTTTGCTCGGCCGCGGCCACATGCCAATAGAAACCAAGCTCCATTTCAAAGAAACCAACCTCCCCACCAGAACCACTATAATCCCCGACCTCCGCAGAATAACTTCCGTCCTCGGGAACCACCCAGGAGACCAAACTTTACCCCAATTGGTGAATCTTACTCCAGTCTATTCCCGAAACTTGTTCAAATGAATTTGCTGCAGCCGGTCCCTCAGAATAGACAAAACCCGGCATCGCCTGCCTACAGAGCTGGTGTCAGGTGTGCATACCATTCAGGGGCAGAAGGCCATCATACAAATGACTGTTGGACCCTGAAACAAGCAGTGGAAAACTTAATAGAGCAAGGAAAAATAATACTGAGGGATGAGGATATCCCAAATGTGACCAATAATCCACTGCCAACCCACAACAACGGGCCAGTAATCGGGATGATTTGTGAAGACAAAGAATTTGATCCAGCATTAAAAGCTATAATTGCTATCGCTGATGCTGAAAGAAAGCCAAAGGTGGCCCCGAAGCAAGAGAAAGGGGAAAAGAAGAGTAAAATCACCAAGACAGAACCAGAAAAGAAAGCTGATTTGAAAAAAGGAACACAAATGTACATACCCAAGCAAGCCTATGTGGTGCGGGGGACAATCAAACACCTCGGCTGAGTGAGCCAGTGGTTATTGGACGCGTACCACAGAAGCCTATGACGAACCCTGCTGCGGTACCATGGAATTATCATCAGACGGTGGTTACATACAAGGGTAAAGAGATCTTGGGAGAGCTGTTAGAAAACCCCCTGTTGAGAAATATTCAAATGTAGAGGAGATAAACAATGCCACCAGAAGGCGTTTCCCGCCTAAGAAGCCTGTGAGTGCTGGGGAAGCAGAAGTGTTCTTCCAAAAAATGAAAATGGCTGATTATGAGGTGGTACATTTGTATGAAACTTTTGTCAAGCCTAAGTACAATAAAGAGGAAGATGATGAGGTTTTCACGGCTGAAGAAAGTGAGGAAATACGTGGGACAATGAAGAAAATGCTCTACGAAACCCACATGGTCCAGCCGGGAGAGGGCACTAGCACCGCTGAGGTGTTATACATGGGACCAAGCGCCAAGCTTCAAAACTGGAAGGCTACGCCATTCCTGATCAGGCGGGAGTCCCGGTAGACCCGTCCTGCTACTTTTTCTGCATCCTGAGTTATTCCAGGGTGTAACTCAGATGTTTCCTGTAGTTTCTTGTCCTTAAATTCCCGAATGTGAACCCTGTTATCTTCAAAATTCCAAGAAATGAAATCAATATTTCATCGTTCATTTTTCTTTATTCTTTCTGATTTTGCTAGTTCTCTCCTTCATTTCTTCTCTTCAGTTTTAATAATGCAGCTTTAAATAACATGACATGCTGGCGGACTTCATGCCTAGATCCCAGAACGCTGTCAGATTTTGAAATAATGAATCAAGAGTCGAAATGCAAAGAAGGTAACCTTGAGGAAATAAAACAAAGAATTGGAACAATTGAAGGAAAATTGGTTCGCGGTTTGGAAATGTCCATACATTACAACAAAAGAGTGTGTTGTACTCAGGGCACATCCGGGTAGTTGTACCAACAAAGAATGGCCCGCGCTTACAACAAGAAGGTGCGTCCCAGGAATTTTGAAGTGGGACAACTCGTGTTAAGACGCATTCTCCCTCATCACTAGGAAGCAAAAGGAAAATTCGCTCCTGATTGGAAGGGTCCATATCATCCGGAAAATATCGCCGAGAGGAGCATTGTATTTGGAAGATATCAAAGGAAATGATCCCGAAACAGCTGTGAATGCAGATGCAGTAAAAGGTACTATGTCTAGGCTCTCTGTGGTGTTGGTTTTTGTGCAATTGAGATGACGAAGGCTTTTCTTCTCGCTATCCAAACACTATTAACCCTTCGTAAACCCATTTGAGTTGGTTACCCTTCTTTGGCTACCCTCTTTGGAACCCAGAAGTACCAACGGAAAAGAAAAAGAAAGAAAAGAAAAAAGAAAGAAAAAAAAATTATTTTCCTGAACTACGTTTGACTTGATTCCGAAAGGATACGTAGGTAGCCTCTCTTTGGGGTTCAGTCACACCAAAACAAAAATCCCAATTTCCCCAAAAGATGAAACTGGGGCAGATGATATAATGGTTCGGCCATGAATCCGCCGAAATGGTTCCAAGTTGTAGTTCCGCCCAAAATCCTTTTTACCCCAAAACCTTGTCCAAGTCCTTTCGATCAATTGGCAAAGGCAGGGAAGTGAAACACATCATTGTTGGAATATGATATAATGCAAATTGAGAGAAATAAAATGAGAGAGTCTTATCGGTGAAAACCTTCGGGCACCATAAGGCGATGGTGAGTAGAGAAACTGAAAATGAGAGAGTCCGCTTAGTGAAAACTCGCAAAGAGCACTATCGGGCGACGGTGAGAAGAGAAATGAGAGAGGTCGATTGGCGAAAACCCGCAAAGGGCACTGTCGGCCGAAAAGAAGACATCTCATCACTGAAAGAGTCCTGGCAAGGTTCCCTGGTTTTGAAATGCGGAACAATGGGTTTACAAGAAGCTGGAAAGTTTGTGTGGGTCGGGCATCCAGTCCAACAAGCATGTCATGTTCATTTGAAGCCAGCATGCACCCCAGATAAGTCCTCCTTTTCCCCCGAAAGGGACGCTTCTCTTTAAACTCATATGCTTGCCTTTTGCATACCTTTTCTTTGAATCCCTTTCGGTTTAACTCTGATTCCGTAATAGTACAAAGAAAAGGTGGCAGGACCGGCTTCACAGGGCTCCGCCTGGTCAGAGTCGAAGAAAATACCCAGCCTCAGCGAGTGCGTCAGGCCAATCCCGGCTGACCGTAGTGGTTGATGCTTTCGAAGCAAAGACATTGGGAAAAGAAAGAAAATCAAAGGCAAGGGCAGAATAAAGTGAAAAGGCTAGAGCCCGCACGGGCGAGTCATAATGAAGTCTTGAGAGTTGAACCTGGTCAGCTTGAAAAGAGATTCATCCTCAAAGCAGCAAAGTTCTCAACGGAAATAGGGCCGGGATCAGGCAATTGAGATGATCAAGGCCACAAAACCAACCACCGTTTCAAACTAACAAATTGTTCTTTGTTGAAAACAGGTCTAATTCAAAGCAACCGTGCAAGAAGCAGGTGCAATCCAAAAGGAAATGAAATGCGCAAGCGCTGAAACAGCTTTGCAGCAAGAAAACGACCAAAAAGGAAGTTTCTCCCCAAATTCTTTCATGCGTTTTGCTAAATAAAAAGGAAAACATATAAAGAGGAAAAAAAAAGAAAAAAAAAAGGATGAAATGATGAAAATCCCAAAAGAAAAACAAATCATGGTAGCATAGGATCCCATTCCTTAAATATCCCGGCCAAAAACCGAGGATCTCCCGGCCAAAAAACCGAGGAGCTTTTTCTTTCAAAATCCCGGCCAAAAAACCGAGGATCTCCCGGCCAAAAAACCGAGGAGCTTTTTCTTTCAAAATCCCGGCCAAAAACCGAGGATCTCCCGGCCAAAAAACCGAGGAGCTTTTTCTTTCAAAATCCCGGCCAAAAAACCGAGGATCTCCCGGCCAAAAAACCGAGGAGCTTTTTCTTTCCAAATCCCGGCCAAAAACCGAGGATCTCCCGGCCAAAAACCATGGAGCTTTTTCTTTCCAAATCCCGGCCAAAAACCGAGGATCTCCCGGCCAAAAACCGTGGAGCTTTTTCTTTCCAAATCCCGGCCAAAAAACCGTGGACCCTTTTCCTTTCAAATCCCGGCCAAAAAACCGAGGATCTCCCGGCCAAAAAATCGTGGAGCTTTTTCTTTCCAAATCCCAGCCAAAAAACCGAGGATCNCGACTCTAAACGAATAAATAATCCCATTTCGAATAATGTCACTTTAAATGGAAAAACTCCCTTATACATTATCCTCCGGGGTAGGTGTGTAAAAAAGGAGGTGTGACACTATGCCAGTCTATTTGTCCGTACTAGATGGGGCTTTCGGTTGTGTTTTGGAACAACACGATGAGACGAGAAGAGAAGAGCAGGCCATATACTATCTGAGTAAGAAGCTTCACACCCTATGAAGCATGGTATTCTTTGCTGGAATGCACCTTATGTGCCCTGATGTGAATAGCTCAAAAGTTGAGGCACTACTTTTGTGCCGACACTACATATCTCATATCAAGGATGGATACTCTGAAATACATTTTCCAGAAGCCCATGCATACAGGAAAGCTGGCAAAATGGAAGATACTGTTGAGTGAATTTGTCATTGTCTGTGTAACTCAAAAGGCAGTCAACGGATAGGCATTAGAAGATCATATGGCAGAAAATCCTGTAGGAGGAGAATACGTACCATTGAAAACATTTTTTACTAATGAAGAATTATCCTTTGTAGGAGAAGAGATCACCAAAACTTACGATGGTTGGAGAATGTTCTTTGATGGGGCCACAAATTTCAAAAGCGTAGGTATCAGAACTGTTCTGGTGTCAGAGACAGGTCAACATTATTCGGTATCCGCAAAACATAGATTTCTGTGCACCAACAATATGGCAGAATACGAGGCTTGCATCTTGGTCTTAACTTGGCCATTGACATGAATATCCAGAAATTGTTTGTAATTGGTGATTAAGACCTTCTGGTACATCAGGTTCTAGGAGAGTGGGCTACAAAGATTACCAAAATATTACCGTATCTGTATCACGTGCAAGAGTTGATGAAGAGGTTCAAAAAGATAGAGTTCAAACATGCTCTGAGAATCCAGAATGAGTTCGCAGATGCATTGGACAAGTTCTCTTCTATGATACAACATCCGAACAAGAATCTCATCGACCCTATTCCAGTAAAAATCCATAATCGACTAGCTTATTGCGCTCATGGTGAAGAAGAACGAATGGGAATCCGTGGTTCCATGATATCAAGGAATACTTGGCAAAAGGAGAATACCTGGAGCATGCAAATCATACTCAGAAACACATACTCCGAAGATTATCCAACCAATTCTTCCAAAGTGTAGGAATCCTGTACCGAAGGACTTTAGACCTAGGATTATTACGGTGCATTGACGCCAAGGAAGCTTACAAACTGCTCGAAGAAATACATGCCGGGACTTTCGGACCACACATTAACGAGGTTTCGTTTTAGCCAAGAAGATATTGAGAGCAGGATATTTTTGGATGACTATGGAAACATACTACATCAGGTATGTCCAAAAGTTTCATCAGTACCAAATACATGCAGATATGATCCGAGTGCCACCAAATGAACATAACGCGAAGAGCGCACCTTGGCATTTTGCCGCTTAGGGAATGGATGTCATCAGTTCGATCGAGCCTGCCGCTTTAAACGGATACAGGTTCATTCTAGTGGCCATAGACTACTTCACAAAATAGGTTGAGGCTGCATCTTACAAGCTGTAACCAAGAAAGTTGTCACAAATTTTGTCATAGACCGTATTGTTAGCCGATTCGGGGTGCCAGAATCCATCATCACCGACAACGCCGCCAACCTAAATAGTGACATAATGAAGTCTATGTGTGAAACCTTCAAGATCAAGCATATGAATTCCACAGTATACATGCCTCAAATGAATTGAGTAGTGGAGGTTGCAAACAAGAATATCAAGAAAATATTGAGGAAGATGGTAGACAACCACAAGCAATGGCACGAGAAATTACCATTTCCCTTATTGGGGTATTGTACCACAGTTTGCACATCAACCGGAGCAACCCTCTACTTGCTGGTCTACAGTACTGAAGCCATCATTCAGAAACATGGGAAGAATTTTGAGGAGGACCCTCAAAATTCCGGAGCAAGTCCAGCCAATTTCACATATGCAGAACGGCCAAAGAATCGCTTATTGAACTGGGGCAGAATTTTGAGGAGGACTCTCATATTCTAATGCAAAGAAGTCGGATTGTCTCTAAAGTGTCACAGTCATTGGTTCATCTAATTTACTTGATAATTCATACTACTATATTTTTAAATAACTACATTCACCAAATGCACGCATATTTTTTCGAAAACCTTTATTTTAACAAACAATCAGATGCTACCCAGGACAAGTTGAACAGAATCTCGATACAGGGCAAAAGCAAAGCAAAGCAAGCAAGCAAAGTCACGAACCAACCTTCCTGGAAAAACTCACAATTTTTCTTTGGATGCAGGAACAAGGAATATTTGCAAATACACACACACATCAAAATCGTAACGGCAAGTTGCCAAACGCAAACACGTCTCCAGCTAAGAAATACTCTACTATCACTCATTATCTTTACAAGAGGCTAAGCATTGCCTCCCTAATTACATAAGGCTAAGCATTGCCTCCCTAATTGCATAAGGCTAAGTATTTCCTTTCATGAGACTAAGCACTATCTCCTAATTGCATGAGACTAAGCATTGTCTCCTATTTTGCATGAGGCTAAGCCCTGCCTCCCCAATTGCATCAGGCTAGCATTGCCTTCCCTTGCATGAGACTAAGCCCTGTCTCCTTTTTTTGCATGAGGCTAAGCCTGCCTCCCCAATTGCATAAGGTTAAGCAATGCCTTCCCTTGCATGAGACTAAGCCCTGTCTCATTTTCTTGCATGAGGCTAAGCATTGCCTTCCCTTGCATGAGACTAAGACCTATCTCCTTTTCTTGCATGAGGCTAAGCATTGCCACCCTAATTGCATAAGGCTAAGCATTGCCTTTCCTTGCATGAGACTAAGCCTTGTCTCCTATTTTGCATGAGGCTAAGCCCTTCCTCCCCATTTGCATAAGGGTAAGCATTGCCTTCCCTTTCCTGAGACTAATCCCTGTCTCCTTTTCTTGCATGAGACTAAGCATTTCCTCCCTAATTGCATAAAGCTAAGCATTGCCTTTCCTTGCATGAGACTAAGCCCTGTCTCCTTTTCTTGCATGAGGATAAGCATTGCTTCCCTAATTGCACAAGGCTAAGCTTTTCCTTTCCTTGCATGATACCAAATGCTATGTTACTTGAAATCTAGCACTATTTTCTGCTTTCCGGGGCTAAGCTCTGCCCCCAATCTTATACAAGACAAAGATTTGTCTTGTTTCTCTTCGCATATGATCCCAACATCATGTATTTGCATCTCATGGGCAGAAACATCGCCATTTTGCCCAAAGGCGTCATAGTCCGAAGGCACCATCCTCATAGCCGGAAGACACCATGCCATGGCCTGAGGATCTCTCAATATTGCACATCCTTATTCAAAGGCGTCATAGTTCAGAGCACCATTTTCATTGCCGGAGAACATCATTTCATGACCTGCAAACCCCTTATCACGCGATTTATGGCCCAAGACATCATGGTCAAAGGACATCATCCTCGTCGTCCAAAGACAACTTTCATGGTCCAAAGGGAATTTGCATCATGTTTAAGCTCTTGCAATAATCCTATATATACTTGCATGCATTGTGTTTAAGTTTTGCAGGCAATCCAGGAGGTAACCGTTTTCTTAACGGGAGAAATCCTTGCTCCGGTTTCCGTTCGATGCTCACATCCTAAAATCACCTCAAATGCAACCGACCACCATCAATTACTCGCTTTTTACACTATGACCATTAAGATATTTGCTCTATAACACATCCATAACGTTTCAGATTCACATTGATGACTCCGCATAAATTCATATGATACTGTCCTACCCAAAAGAACCCTTTCCGAAGCATACGACCATTCCCACAATAACTCTATCGGCTCAGTTCACCGCTGGATCCAGAACTACACACGACCTGATTTTCGTAATAGCAGAGATATATAGGCAACGCAGAAACTGGAGTCCGGCCTCTATTTTTAAAATCATCCCATCCGGTCAAAATCGGTCATCATTTCTTTACTCGACAATTCTTTCATCATTCACGGGTAAAGAAGGGCAACTATTGATGCCCATTTTTCCCTCATAATTTTAAAAAATGTATATATATACTTTAAAAGTAGCATATTAGCATCATCATTTATTTTACAAAACTATACAAGCATTTTTCATAATTTTTAGAAACCCTAAATTAATTTCTTTCTGCATTTTATTATATAAATATCCAATAATTATCCTTCTAATTATTTTTATGAATATTTTAATCATCCAAACTTATTATTTTCACCAACATATATGTTCTATAATATTTTACATTATTTTTCTATAATTGTATTTGCATTTTACGGCTAATTGCACATTTTTGCCAGAATAGCCTACATTCATGTATAATTACATTATTTGTGATAAAATAGCATTTTTTATTTTTATTATATTGATTTGTTATTATTAATTATTTTAGTGCATAAATAATACTTTATTTATTTAATAAGTATTTTTTATAAATTATTTTGATAAATTCTGGGTATTTAAACAACATCCCAATTTTTTAATCAATTTCAGACCAAATGAATGGCCCAAGCACTCAAATACCTAGCCCTATTACCCCAGCCCAAAGCCAAACAACCCATGATTAATACCCGGTCGCGACCCGCCTCTAAGCGACCCTCCCCATCAAATTTTTTATCCCAGCCAATGATCTCTCAAGATCAACGAACACCGTCCCTTTCCCCCTTTTTAATTAACCTAACCCCAGAAACCCTACCCCATTTCATAGAGACCGCCTCCCCTATTCTTTGTTACTCTCCTCTCTTCTTCAACCAAACCCTAATTGCCGTCCCCCTAAAACCCTCTCCTAATCCCACTGAATATGGGATTCGATTACCATTTTTTTGCCATATCCGACCTCCTTTTGGTATTGGGTGATCTCCTATGGTTATTACCTAAGTTCTTTCCTAAACATGGCAAGCAAATCTCTTCCTAAATCAAACCAAAATGGTTCAAGTCTTTGATTTTGAGCACTATTATGTCTATATACATTTAGACTACTGTGTGAGTTCTATTTTTTGTTTAAATTCGACCGATTTTCATTTTCCCTAAAAGCTAGGGTTTACAGATCACTGTCTTACATTGATTTTTTAGATAATTTTTCATGTTTAGTTACCTTGTTTGTTGCTTGAATTACTCGGTTTCCTTGATTATTGTTCAATTTTACTATTATATAAACCCCTCCCTCATTCCCTTTTATTGAGACTCTAAATCGCTAAAACTCCCCACTAAAAACTAAGGCTTTTACTCTATGTTCATTTATTCTCTTGTTCTATTTTACTCTTGGGTGTGAGCACTGCCCTGGTTCTTGGAAGCCCTTGGGGACATGACGCATCTGAGATTCTGGGTCATATTGCTGTTCTTTTCTTGTTTGTCTATCTATTGATCAATAACTGGTTAGTTCTTAACCTTTGCAATTTCATTCTCTTATGTTCTAATTAGCATATCAATGTTTCTGAAATTGCATGACTTGATGTAATTTCTCGACTATCTTTAAGTGTGATTCTGTTATGATACAAACCTCTCTAGCATTGACTCATGCCTAAATTGTTAGTCCTAAAAATGTATTTGCATTTAACTTAAGCAACTTGGACATTATGAAGCATGTTTAGCTTAATGTGTTGGTAATTTTAGTGTTTGCATTGGATATATGGCCTCATCGTGTTTCTTGCTTTATTTTGAATTTCTACGGTGATTAATTTATATCATTAGTATGCCCTAATATGTTAAAACCTTCACTCTAGATGTGCTTTGCTCCTATGACTATGTTTTTCACTTAGTATGTTCTTACCCTGTCAATTCTGTACCCCTAACAGCTAATTATCTTAGACTAATCTTTCCTGACTTGTTTCCCCTATAATATGTGATTCTATAAGTTGTACTGTTTAATCTCTATCTTTAGCATAATTTGATCCTATAGGTTTGAACTTGTTGATTTAGTGATAATTGTTTGTCTTACTGGCCTAATGCTCATTTGCCTATTAACTTTGTAATCCTAGTAGTTTAAGACTCCTTGCTTCTTTAGAAATATACTCTGCCCTCTGTTAAGTGAAAACTTGTAGCATTAACTTGTTTCTTGAGTTCATGCACCCTCTGTGTTGATATGTTCATCATGTGATCACTTGTAATGTTTGTTTCTGAAAAATGCAAATGCACTCTTCCAAACCTTGTTGCTTTACTACTATTGGTTGCTTCCCTATTTTAAACCTATAATTCTTGGCCGGCTGAAAGCCAAGGCCACTAAAGCTTCTCTATTAACCCCCCTAGTGTTAGCACTGTTCGAGATCCACTTTGTGATCCTTGTGAACTCTGACACACTAGGGCCTAAGGTTATTTGGCCATTTTTCTCTGACTACTCAATTCTCCCCCTCCCCTGCCTACTGAATAGGCAAATTGATTTGTGTAAATGACTCTTTTCCTGGATCTTTTGATCAACTATGGCTGTTAGGTTTGGTCCAAGTTCTCTTGTGGTTTCTGGGCAATGTCGAGATCTGTGTGGAGACAAATTCGAAGTCCTGGCTGGGCTGGGTGCATTTTGGGCATGTCTTGGGCCTACTATAGTTATTTGTACCCCTTTGTAATTTATTTCATTATTGGGCCTGTAATTATTCTGTAATAACAATTGGGGTAATAGTGAAAGTTGGGAAAGTGAGTTTATTCTAATGTTTGCATAAAAGGGTAAATATCCTTCCTATAGGATTTGAGTGTTTCATTTTGCTCAACCTGCTCTATTTCTATGTGTTTGATAGATAACATGCCTATTAGACATAAATATTTCACATGTTCACATGTTCCATTCCCACACATTGTTATCTGCTTGTTATGTTGCAACATGGTGATTATTTGTTAAATTTTTTTTATGTTAGATATCATGCCTATAGGATCACATTGAGTATTAAATACCTACTCTTCATAGTATTCGCGTTGATATCATGACGATAGGAATATAATTGAATTGGCCACTATTACTGTTATTCCTATCATATTGCTCGCTTAGAAAGCATGCCTATAATTATAAAAGGATAAAGAATCAGTCTCAATGGCCAATTCCTAGAAATCCTACCTATAGGATCCTGTTGCTCGCCTAGAAAGTGTGCTAATAAAATCAATGCTGGCAATTTTGAATTACCAACTGTTCCATTGCCTTATTTCGCAAACGATTTAGAAAGCATGCCTGTACGATTTGTAATATTTGCTATCTGCAAATTCGTTGTTCTAAGAAAGCAACACTGCCTGTATGTTTAAAATTTAGAATCACATAGAAAGCATGACTATTGGATTTAAAGACTCTATTTTGTCTTAATTCTGAAATCCATCTACTGCCTCATGTTGAACCTATTAGCGTGCATTTGTTGTTTACATGTGGAGGCTAACTTGAGCCATTTATTTCCCATATGTGTAGTCCTACATGTTTTAATGTTGCTTAGATTTATCATTTTTGAGAAACCTGAGTAAAGTCCAGAACCATCCAAATAGTAGGTCCAAAGCCTCCTGGGCCATAGGCATGGGGACGGGTAGTGCACGAATAAGGCACAATTTAGAATCAACTAGTGCGCTTTAGGTAAATAACTTAAAGATAATAATTGGTAGCAGGAATGATAGTCTGTGCCTGCTGAATAATATGAGTAACACCCCATCTCGAGGGAGTTACGAAGTATTATTTATGTTTCACGGGGTGATCCTTTAGGCTAATAAAATTAAGACACCCCATTTTATCTCTGAATCAAGTATTTGTATTATTCAAAGTCTTTTAATAATAAACTGCCTAAACTTCTTGTTTTTTCTCTGTTTATCTAAATAATTCATATAATTCATGTTCGGTCGGGACCCACCGTTGTGGACCTCGAAGTGTGACTAAACCTTCTCTTCAAGGTAATTTGAGCTCTTACCCAATCTTTGGTGACGCAAACTGGTTGAACTTGAGTCATATGCATATAGGTTCCCTAACGCACCTTAAACCCGTTAGGTGATGACTCTCCTTGTTTAACACCTCCTTAAAAGAGTTGTCACACGTCGAAACCCGATTTCGCGAGAAAAAAGGGCGACACCTGGTCAAGAGATAAGTTATTTTATCATCTCGGAGGATGCCCGAGTTCTGTCTGCTCCCGCGGAAGTAGAAAGCTATCTCTGATGCCTGGTAACTGAGGAAGACCAGGCAAAAATGAACGAGGTGAATGTGTCATGCCTTTTCAATAAGGCCGAGCAAGCGCCTAATCGGGTAAGACATCATTACGCCTTTTTGATTTTTACTTAAGTTTCAATGTCCTCATGTATTTCATTGTCTCTCAAGCCTCGATTCTTTATCACGAGAGCTGACTCTGGTACTAGGCTAAGGTCAATCAGCTTGAGCTCGAGGTCAAGGAGCTGGACCAAAAAAGGGATATGTACAAGCTCCTTAGAGAGAAACAAGAGGGGGCCATCAAAGACCTCCAGGACGAGTTGGCTAGGGCTCATAAGGAAACATCGGTCCAGAGGCGGGAGCATGCCGACTTAGTTGAAAAGGTAAAGGTCCTTGAAGTTAGTAACGAGGAACTAGTCATGGTGGATAATGACAAATCCTCGTAGGTCCAGCAAAAGATCGACCAACTTCGAAAGGAGATGGACGAGATCCAAGTCATGGCCAATGGGTGGAAGAGCGATACGGATCTGCTGGAGGATACTGCACAAGCAAAGCTGTCTTTTGTGGAGGTTCATCTTTGGGTGGCGAAAGAGAAAGCCAATAAATGGGCTCAACTAAATAAGGATCTCCTAGCACAATAGAGCTCAGCCATCGCAAAATGGGATGCCCTTGGTAAAGAGCTCAAAGCAACGAGGTCCAAGCTGGAGACAACCTATGCCAATGCCGACGAGAGTGTGGCCCAATACAGGGATGATGTTGAAGTAGCCGAGATTCGCCTAAAGACCAATGCTGAATATGTAAGAAGGCTGTCTTGAAGGGAGAACCTCGAAGAGATCCATGCCCGAGGCTTCGACCTGCCAGTTGAGATTGAGGAGGCTAAAAAGCTTGAGGAAGAGGCAAAGTAACGTTCTGTGCTCGAGGGTGTTGATGACTCTGAAAGCTCGGAGGGATTGAAGACTCTGACGATTCTGGTGCCAAATGGAGTCCCGATGAAGATTTGGCGTGGATGCCTTAGAATTTTATTGTTTTATTTTGTGTTGTGTCTACTTTTTGTTTATTTTGCGGTTGTTTTTGTTGGGTCTTTGTAAAGATATTTCGAAATATATAAATGTTTTTTTCCTTTTAGGCAATTTCCAGTCTCAACTTTTTAGAACATTTTCATAATTTCCATTCTTGCATATATTTCAAATGCCTTAGCATAGAATCGAATGTAGTAATAAGACGTTCGTATTTTGGAAACCCGAACAGATCCTGACTTTGATGCAACTTTGTTTGTTCAAGGCTTTGAAAACTCAAAGTAACCGAAAGTTTTCCCAAGCTGCTTATGTGTTTTTAGACGATGCTTTTGCCGAGGGTAACCTCATAGCGGTTTTTGAATTTTTATGAAAGCCTTATGTTTTGATTACAGACTTGAGACGTCTCCAAACGATTTTTAGGGTAGCCGTTGCATTTTAGGTTTAGGCACTACCTAATAGGTTTTTTCCCTCCGGGATTTGATAGCCCGAGTTGCTCGAACTTATTTTCGAACTATAGTCCCCGATTAGGGGTAGCCCTTGCGCTCGATAGTTCCTGAATAGGGATAGCCCTTAGTATCGAGTAGGGTAGCCCTTGGGCTTGACAGACCCCGAATAAAGATATCCCTTAGGCTCGATGCTTTAAGAGGCAGAAATATGTAATAGAAAGGTGGAAACTTTCTTTCATTTCTGTATGTAACATACATGATCGAAAGCGTGTAAAAGCTTGATTATGGCTAAGGTTTCCTATGCGGGCACAGTTCACTAGACCGTTTGGCCCTTACAATTACCCAGCGAGCCTAAGATGATCAAGTACATAGTTTCCTTCTTTCCTTGCTAAGAAACATAACCCGAGGCGTCGATCTCGGGAGAACTCGGATATTGTTGATGTGTCCATGAACTCCAATTTAATATCTGTCTTCGAATCTAAGTTAGCACGATCCACTGTTGCCTCGTTTAAAACCTTGCCGGAAAACCCATTTGGGACAAAATCGGTTCAAGGGATAAAGAGTGCAACACGCGCTTTCAGACCTAATACTCACGTTCCCCTTTGGTTGTTGCTTGCAAGTATTAGCTCGATTCATTATATTACACAAATATTAAGGAGATTGTGCCTTAGAAGTAGTAATACTTCAAGTGCGTCACGCTCCAGTTGCTCGGTAGTTGTGCACCATTTACTGCTTTGAATTTGTATGAGCCTTTGCTAGTAATCCCGATGACTCGATATAGTCCTTCCAAATTTGGTGCCGAATTCCCCTTATTCGGGTTCAGGTATGCAGTATTACTTTTCTTAACACCAAGTCTCCGATCTTGAATTGTCAGAGGTTGGCTCTTCAATTATAATATCTTTCCATCTGTTGTTTCCGGGGAGCCAACCGGACTAGGACAACCTGGCGTCTTTCATCCAATAGTACCAGGCTCGTTCTCATGGCCTCACCATTTGATTCTTCAATTGCATATCGGAACCCGAGGCTCGGTTCTCCTACCTCGAACGATATTAGCGCTTCAACACCATAGACAAATGGAAACTGAGTGGCCCCAGTACTAGATTTCAAGGTTGTATAGTATGCACACAAGACTTCTAGAAAAATTTTCTTTCATTTCGCTTTGGCATTGGTCAATATCTTCTTTAGGTTTTGAAGTATGGTCTTGTTTGTTGATTCTGCCTGTCCACTAGGGTGATAGGAGGTGTGAGAGGTTGACCATGGAGAGTTTGAGAAGTGGTCGAGGTAGACCTAAGAAGTACAGGGGAGAGGTGATTAGACAGGACATGGCGCTCCTTCAGCTCACTGAGGACATGACCCTTGAGAGGAGGGTGTGGAGGTCGAGGATTAAGGAAGAAGGTTAGTGGGTAGTTTGTAGTCGTTCACCAATTGTTGTAGTAGAATGCATGTCCCTTCATATTCTTGGATTTTAACGTTATGTGGTTTTGTTCTTCTCACGTATTGTATTCCTTGTTGCTATTATCTGGTACTACTTATAATTTATCTCTCCCTTTTTCTTTTCGCTTCCTTCTTTCTTCCTTCCTTGCTTCCCTCTTCTTCATACCCTTCCTGAGCCGAGGGTCTATGGGAAACAACCTCTCTACCTGTATTAGGTAGGGGTGAGGTCTGCGTACAGACTACCCTCCCAAGACCCCACCTGTTGGGATCATACTGGGTTTGTTGTATTGTATATGATCTTGGAAAAACTTGTTTACCTTGCTGTCGATGAAATGCCTCCTGTTATCGTACACTATCTCGGGCGGTATCTCGAACCGGCATATTATGTGGGCCCAAATAAAGTCAATGTCTTCTTTTTCCCGGACCTTCTCGAACACTTGAGCTTCGACCCATTTAGAGAAATAATCGGTCATAAATAGTATGACAACCAAGTGTAGTAGCTCTCCAGGTTGATGGATCATCGATGCATGTCGCAGACAACCGTCAAATCTTTGTACAAAGTCCTTTTCATCTTTCTTCATATCGATCCAATAGTAGCCGACCCTGATTACCGTCGAACTAAAGATTCCGCCCCTAAATGGTTTCCGCATGTGCCTTCGTGAACCTCTCTTAATACATATTCGGTATCTCCCCGTCCCAAGCATATGGCAAGTAGGTTGAATGCTCTTCTCAACAAAGTACCTTCGGATTGGCTTAACTTGGCCGCATTCGTGCGTATATCTCTTGATTTTTTAGGATCCGAGGGTAACTTCCAGTCTTCAATTAGTCTATGTACTTGTTTCTCCAATCCCAAGTTAAACTTATTGAATTTATTTCAGCGACCTTCTTTTACCACCGATTTCATAAGCTGTACAACTGTTCCTTAGCTGAATTTGTCCAATTACCCCAGGCTAGCCAGAGAATCGCCCTCGCTATTTTGATCTCGAGGAACGTGTTGAAGGGCCCACTCTTTTAATTGATGCAGCGTTACCTGTAATTTTTCTAAATACCTTCGCATTCGTTCCTCTTTTACTTCAAACACCCCATTAACTTGATTTACCACAAGGAGGGAATCGCATTTAGCTTTCACCACCTCAGCCCCAGGCTTCCAGTCAACTCAAGACCTAAAATCATGGCCTCATACTCGGCCTCATTGTTAGTCAATTTTACATTTCAAATAGACTGCCTAACTACGTTTCCCGTAGGTGGCTTCAATACGATGCCGAGTCCAGACCCATTTGCGTTCTAAGCACCATCTGTAAGGATGATCCAAATTCCCGAGGAAGTCCTCGAGGTTAGCAATAGTTCCCTTTTGACTTCGGGTATCAAGGCCAGCATGAAGTCAGCCATGAAGTGTGCCAAAATTTATGATTTGAAGGCGGTTCGGGGCTGATATTCGATATCACACCCGCTAATTTTTACGGCCCATTTGGCCAATCAACCCAAGCGCTTGGGTTTTTGCATAATATTCCTTAGTTTGAAAGAGGTTACGACACATATAGAGTGACACTGAAAGTACAGTTTCAAGTTTCTGGAGGCACTTAGCAAAGCGAGCGCAATTTTTTCTAGGTGATAATACCTTATTACAGCCTCGCCTAGAGTTCTAATAGCATAATAAATAGGAAATTGCTTACTTTCCTCTTCCTAGACTAGGACTCCACTTACCGCCACTTTGGATATCGCTCAGTAAAGGCATGGTTTTTCATGCTCGTTCAGAGTATGCATCACGGTGGACTTGAGAGGTACTATTTGAGTCCTTCCAGAGCTTGTCGGCACTCCAGATTCCAATAAAAGTTATTCTTCAATAGAGAGAAGAACCAATGGCTCCTATCCGAGGATCTCGATATGAATCGGCCCAGGGCGACGATGTGCTCGGTTAGTCTTTGAATGGCCTTTAGACTTCCCACTACACTGATGTATTCTATAGCTTTGATTTTATAGGATTGATCTTGGTCCCTCGATTGGACACCACAAACATAAGGAATTTTCTAGATCCGACCCCGAATGCACATTTTTCGGGGTTCAGCTTCATATTGTATTTCATCTATATGTTAAAGGTTTCCTAGAAATGTTTCGAATGGTGCTCTACTTGCAGGGACTTAACTAACATGTAATCAATATGAACTTTTTTTCCTATTTGTTCTTCGAAAATCTGGTTTACTAGGCGTTGATAACAGGCACTGGCGTTGTTTAGTCCGAACGACATTATATTATAACAATAGGTCCCGAACTTAGTGATAATGGAAGTCTTCTCTTGATTTCCCGGGTCCATCCGGATTTGGTTGTACCCGGAATAGGCATCGAGAAAACTGAGTATCTTGTGCCCGGCCATTGCCTCGATCATGCGATCAACGTTAGGCAAAGGAAAAGATTTTCTTAGGGCATGCCTTGTTCAAGTAATTATAATCTACGCACATTCTTAACTTATTTCCTCTTTTTGGACCTACCACTACTTAGCTAACCAGTCCGGGTATTTAACTTCATGAATGGAAGATATTTTAAGAAGCTTAGATACCTCGTCTTTGATGAAAGCATGATTGATTCGGACTGAGGCCTCCTCTTCTATTTAACCAGGTGGAATTTTGGATCCAAACTCAGTTTGTGAGTGGTAATCTCCGGCGCGATCCCTGTTATATCAACATGGGACCAAGCTAAACAATCAATGTTAAATATAAGGAATTAATGAGTTTTTTCCTTAGCTCGGGAGTCACCCTCGTGTCCAGGTATAACTTCCTCTTGGGAAAGTGTTCCATCAATGTGACTTGCTCCAGCTCCTTGATCGTTGATTTGGTGGCGCCGGAATTATCAAGGGCGACGAAAGACCTAGGGACTCAGTAATCGTCATTCTCACCTGCTCCTTGTTGATCCGATTCGGTCGGGACCTATATTGGTGATTACTATTTGGTTTATTTCCTCTGAGCAGCTCCTTGTTTTTGATGTCGAGAGTGCAGACATCGAGATCATATCATCAACTATGAACATTTCTTTTGCGGTCGGCTGCTCTCCAGAGACCGTCTTTTTTCCTCCTTGAGTAGGGAATTTTTGCGCCTGGTGTAGTATCGAGTGTACTGCCCTCATGTTGTGAACCCAAGGCCTTCTGAGCAATGTGTTGTACCTTTGGTTCAGCATTGCTGAAGGCACATCTTTGGTTCTACAGTTGTGCTATCGTGCGCTTGTTGAGCTTGTAACATTTCTAAGATCACCCGTAGATTAATCTTGTCTCCTTCACCATCGGGTGTACCTCGAGTCATTGACCGGGCTCCTCCACGAATGTTGTTCTTAAAGTCAGTTGGCAAGTTGGCGTCGATGGCCACTTGCGACTTGGCATCGATTGGGTTAGCGACAAGGGCTTCGTTGGGATCAGTAGGAGGCACCTCTTTGCTATGTGTTGTATTGTTGTTTTCGCCAATGTCCAAACTCAATATCAACATTGAAGTGAGCAGACTGAGAGTTCGACACCCTTAGGTAGATCTGAAATCAAAATCCTAATGAACAAGCGTAAAATATAGCGTGTTACAAAAATTTAAATCAAACTACAACTATTATCCTTATCCCTACAGTGAGCGCCAAACTGTTTACCCTTTAAAATAGATAACAATTGAATTTGCACGCATTTTTAAGGATATATGGAGCGGTTTAATACAAATGACTAATGACGTAAGATAAAAAAAAATAAAAATTAGAATAAATAGCCAAACCAAGAATGATAATGAATCTGGGACCGGTTAAAGGCTTAACGAGAAGCTCGCCTTCGGTTCCGAACTAATACTTATGAAGAACTTATGAACCAAAACAAGGGCTTGGAATAGTCCTTTAGAAACTGAGAAAAATATATTTATATTGCCTTGGTATGCGTATTACAATGTGTTTAATGAATCATTAGCTTCTCTTTTATAAAGCGGGGGAGTTTTACCCTAAGTACAATTCTAAAAAAGTTAAAAATCTTCCTTTACGTTAATCACTGATCTACCGCTGATAAAGGCCAAGATTAACGTTGTGAGATTCGGTTGGGCACTGATATTGCGGTCCTTTATTAATCTTGTGCGGTCGTTTGACAATTCTTCCCGAGGTCTCGTTATTCGAATCAGGTCCGGGGTATGATCTCGATGGCTCCTGGGGAAGATTCTTTGTTTGAGTTTTGATACGGGCCACTCCCAACTTTAATTTTGACTACACACAGTTATGTACTCTCTTGTTTGCCCTACCGGCAATTCAGGGTACTCATTATCCTTTGTTTTACCCGTATACAAGTTGAGTATTTTGGTTACTGTTCCATTGGAATATGAGTTCGTTACATTTTTTGCCCACATAAAATGTTGTTCAAAACGTTTGACTTAAAGAGGACATGACTAATAGAGATCCATAAATTCCACACACACAAAAAAGGAGAAACACAAAGAATCTTCGATACTTAAAAAAATATTGATTTTTTTGTAATAATGCGACTTAAGGTAGCGCCTTCCTTTTATATCATGCAAAAGTTACAAGAGCAGCCAAACTCTTCTAACATGAAGTTGTTATCTACAACTATGGTGTTCAGTATATACTCACTCTACATTATAGCTTTACAAAAATCTACAAGGCCAAATATCTTTCAAACCAAAAAATTCCTTTTGAGCTTATGCCTTATAGAAGCCAGTTGTTCCATGTCAAGAGTGTATGGACCTGCTGCAAGCCATGGAAGTACCCTAGCGTTAACAAAAATTGTTTCAGATTCTTAAACACTCCATTTTTCAAGGGCGTCAGCAACTTGATTTGCTTCTCTGTAACAGTGCTTGATTATGTTGTGGTTCTGATGCAATAGTTCTCTAATCTTCATTATGTGTTCTTGCATTTGCCATTAGACTCTTGTGTTTCCTTTGACCATATTAACAACCACCAATAAATCACATTCCAAAATGAAATTAGTGTGACTATGGGAAATACACCATTTGACACCAATAGTTGCAGCCACTGCTTCTGCCAAAATGCTGCTTCCTCTCCCCAACAGTTGCGCAAATGCCATAACTAATGCACCGGCCGAGTCTCTAACTATGCCACCAACACCAATCAGCCCCTCCTCATTTCTGCCTCCATCGGTGTTATTTTTAACACATTGAGGAGGAGGTTTTTCTCACATAACGATGATACAATTAATTTTAGGGACAAGTGAGATAGCTTGTTCAGAGATTTCAATCCAATTCCAAGACCAATCTTTATTGCATTGGTATTTAGTGATAACCCATCTCAAGTGATAAATTATCTAATGTTTCACTCTTGCAGCAGAAATTCTGTGTGTCCCATATCTTGAGGCATACCTTGCCTTCCAAACATCCCAATAGTTGATGACAGGAGTAGTTCTCATAAGCTCTTGGTGTAGGCTTTTCTTAGGCTTAGCCGACCACCAGTTGATAAGCAAAATCTTGATCGACCTAACTCCCCATTATATCCCCAATGGAATACAAAAGGTCTTCCACATGTTAATTGCTAGTTCCCTAGACAAGAAAGTATGCATCATCATCCCCTCTTATGACAATCTACAACAACAACATCTACAAGCTATATTCACTCCAAATTTAAGTACTACATCATCAAAAGGCAATTTTCATTTTGGTAACATCCATACAAAAAAGGACATTTTAAAAGGAATATGTTTGTGCCATATCCTTTTACGGATATCATCTGTAACTTGTTTTTCTCTCACTATCTCCCAACATGTGGAAGTTGAGAAGAAACCATTAGGATTAGGCATCCACATAGAGTTGTCAAGACTGTTTGGATCACCAATAACAACTGTGAGAATGTGTTCAGCCAAATATTCTGGAAGTAAAAATATTTAACTTGCTGATCTGGTGGTGTCTCTTCGCATGAGATGATCTGAGCGATCGCCCCCATTCCTGTCCAATTGTACCACAAAATGCTAGAGTTCCCTGAGTTTATTTTCCACAACATATGTTCCTCAGTCTTGTCTTTAATGTGTAGGAGTTTCTTCCTGCTATGAGATTGAGTGTTCTTCCAAACCATGGACATTGGATGAGCAAGTCTGCAATATTTGGATTTCAAGAGTTCAACCCATAAGGATTTGCATGTTCAAAACCTCCACCACCTCTTCATAGCCAAAGCTTCATTAAAGTCACTCAAAGATTTGAAAACAGCTCCGCCCTCTTCAGTAGGGAAACACATTTAGCGTCAGGAACTCCAATGATACCTATGCTAACCTTCGGTTGAATCCCAAAAAAACCTGGCTAACTGTCTCTCAATATGCGTAAAAGATGTCTTGGGCGGTTACAATGCAGCAAGCAGATGAGTGGGTTGAGAGATTAACACATGTTTGATGAGTATTGACCTTCCACCAATAGATAGTAATTTCCCTTGCCAGCCTGCCATCCTCTTTACAATCTTAGCACTGCCACAGAAAAAAGGAGATCTTCTTCCTTTCCCATATACAACGGAAAATTGAGGTAAGTAATGGGAAATTCTTTTTGTTTGAATCCGGTCAAAGCTTTGATCCTTTGTATTTCTGTGTCTTCAGTGTTTGGTGCTACCAAGAAGCAACTTTTGTCTTTATTAACTAACTGCCCTGAACATGTTTCATAGCTGTGAAGAACTTCTTTATTCATAATTAGGGAGCTCTGATTACCTGCTGAAAAAATGATGATATCATCTCTTAGGACAAGTGTGTAATCTGAGGTGCTTGCCTTGGCAAAGAGAAGCTTCTAAACTGTGGATTAGAAGACAATTGATTGAACATCCTAGATAGACCTCAGCTCCTAAAAGGAAGAGGGTAGGGGACAGAGGATCCCCTTGCTTGAAACCCTTTGTGTAATGAAAGAACCCCTGCCTGGTTCCATTTATGAGAATGGAGTACCAAACATTAGATTTCGATTTCCAAACAAGATTAATCAACATCTCTGATAATTTGAGTCTTCTCTAAACTGCTATCATAAAGTGCCAGTCAACTCTATTGTTAGGCCTTTGACATATCTAATTTTACGACGACATTCCCACCATCATTCTTCATTCTGATACCATGGATAATTTATTGTGCTAACATGACATTTTCGGTGATCAGTCTCCCATGTACAAAACCGCTTTGATTCTAAGAGATTAATTTAGGGAGAATTTGTGCGAATCTTGAATTCATAATCTTGTTGGAGTAGTTGCTAAGATTGATGGGCCTTAGATCAGAGAATGATGTAGGATTTTCATCCTTTGGTATCAAAACTGGGCATTTACTGGTGTAGAATTTTGTTAGTTTAGCTCCATTGAAGAAAGCATGAACTAGTTCCACTAGGTCCCTTTTGATAATATTCCATCAACTTTGGTAGAAGAGACCCCTATAACCATCTGGGCCAGGAGCACTATTAGTTTCCATACCAAAAATAATTGCTTTGATTTCCTCCTCAGCTGGAATCAGTGTCAGTCATTGGTTATCTTCACGAGTTACAAGTTGTTCGATGCATTGTATATGTTGGAGATGTGGATCTCCATCTGCTACAAATAATTTTTGAAAGTATTTGACATCTTCTTCCCCAATCTCCTTGTCCCCCGATATCCATTGTTCCTCCTGATATTCTATGTAACATCAGTCTCCTTCTCCTTTCATTGATGATATCATAAAAATATTTACTGTTAGAGTCCCCCTCTTCTAGCCATCAGATGCTTGCTTTTTGCCTCGGTAATGATTCCTTGCATTTGATCCATCTAGTATGCTTTGAATGTGCTTTATGCATCTCTACCCTTGCATCCTCCATATTACTGTCAATGTATTCTACTTGTAGCAGTTGCAATTTATTTTCCCATATCTTGACATTGGTGTATACATTACCAATATGCTCTTTAGACCATAGACTAATTCGCCTACTCAATAGCTTGAGTTTTTGCAGGAATCTCCACATAACATTTCATGCTATGTCAACCTCCCAAGTACTTTGAACTACATTCCGGAAATCTCGCTGATCCGCCCAAAAATTGAGAAACTTGAAATACCCGATCCCTTCAAAGTAGAGGTGTCAAACGGGTCGGGTTAACCCGGGACTGGCCTGGCCCAGACCGGTTAAAACTCGGCCCGGCTCGTCCCGATACTTAGGGGGCCAGGTGGGCTGGGTTACTGGGGTTAGGGGGTTGGTCCGTTCACTTTAATTCATTCAGTTAACCGGACCGGTAAAATGGGGTCAACCAAAATCCCTGTAGAACCGGTTAATCGGCCTGACCGGACAGGGCCGGACCAGTTTAAAGGCTAGATTTAAATTTTTTTTTTTTAAGGTTTTAGAGTCTAAGGCAATTCAAAATCTTTGAATTTACTCTTTTTTCGTAAATTTACTTGTTGTTAAATGTGAACCTTTTAATTTGTAAGTTTGAATTTTGAAATAAATGTAGCACTTGTAATTTATAAGTGCAATCTTTTTTCCATTTTCATTGTATTCTTTAAAATTTTACTGTATATTAATATAAATTACAGTAGTTATATAAAATACGAAAATAAATAAATAAAAACACTAACCCGGCCCAGCCCGGCCGCTTAGACACGTAACCCTTACGGTTTATTTTTTACCCGGATGAATCCGAACCCGTTAAGCCCGGTAACCCCTAACCCGTAACTGGCCCGATTCGAAACCCGGACGGTTTCAACTTTTCCCTACCCAGCCCGGCCCGACCCACCCATTAGACACCCTTACATCAAAGTTAGAATTAGAACACTTAACTAGCATAGGTGTATGATCTGATCTAGTGCTAGTTAAATGTTCTACACTGACCCTCAAGAATTTAGCAGTCCGTTCTTGATTGATGGAAACCCTTCCAAGTCTCTTCCGGATTCGATTGCATCTTTCTATGGCATTACACCAAGTAAATTGAGGACCTGTGAAGCTGGAATCTACCATGCCACAATTATCCATACAATCAATGAAATCCCATCTCTTCTCCATTATGTGTGGATTTCCCTTTTTTCTCCTCAGTACTCATAATAACATTAACGTCCTCGCTGATGCACCACGACCCCTCTATGCTAGAATTGCATTCTCTCAAACTATCCCATAATGGAACCCTCAGATGTTCTTTATTTTTAGCATAGACATAGCTTATCCAAAAAGGTTCCACATCGCCTTTTTTAATAAACTTCATAGTAACTAGTTGATGATCATTTTCCATGACAGTAGCCTCAAACTCAGCAGACCAAACAAGCCAACTTTTACCATTAACATTAGCCATACACTTCTCCAAACCCAATATTCTTCTATACTACTCAACTTGTGTAGCTTCGACAAATGGCTCTTGGACTGAAATAGTCTTAATCTTGTCCATTTTTACTAATGAAATTAGTCTTGCAAAAGCCTCTTTGGACTTAACACCCCTTATATTCCCTATGATCATCTCAATCATGTGGGTGTTTAGTGGTTGGAGCACAACTTTGGGATGCCTATACTTTGGTTCTTGTTAAGGGGCCAATGATGGCATCCTTTCTCAATTCTCTTTTTCTTAGGGATAGATTTCCTTTCATGATAAGATCATTTCTATGTTGTATAATAGCATCATCAGCGTCTACTTCGTTCCAGGTGGAACCAGGAACAAAAGCCTTGACAAGTTCTTCCTCATCTATTGAATTGCACTTATCGTACTCATCCACCTCTTCAAGTCCACTATCTTCATCTTGATTAGAATCAACAGTATTGTCAGCCTCCTCTATATCCAACTGGGCCCCATAGGTGAATTCGTTCCTATTTGATCTTCACTATACTATGTAACACTAAAAAATAGGAAAAGAAAGACATGAAGAAAACTAGGAGTAACTAATTAGACATCCACATCCACTTGCTTTCTCGTTTTCTTCCTGAACAATATACTCATACGACGTAGTAAGTTCTTTTTCCTTCTAACAAAATTGCATGTCATCACTACGTGCTACGCTTCTAAAGCTAAGCTTGGTACTTTTTTCTTTACACCTCTACTTGCCTTTTTCTAAAGTACCCCTGATAGAGGTTTGGGATGTGTTGTATTTCAAAAGTGCAGTGAGAGGGGCAATACCTTACCTCTATAACTTAATACAACATGGTAATTTCTATCACCCAAATGACAATAGGAGGTATACATTAATACTAACAATGCAATATATACACAATCAACTAGCCAAAAAGTTGCACTTATCATATTTTGTTCTAATACTAGGCATTTATCTAGAACGAAAGGGCCTTCGGCTTCTTTTGGAAGGTGGTTCAAAGTGTGGCAGATCAAACTTTGACTAGAGGTAGAGACTAGTTTAGCTAAAGCATCGGCTACTTGGTTGCCCTCTCTGTAGAAGTGTTGAACATTCACACTTGCAGTATGGACAACTTTTAAAATCCTCTCCAACACCATCTTTAGTTTCATGTTCTTTGT
The DNA here is from genome assembly GCF_001879085.1 of Nicotiana attenuata. Classification (NCBI taxonomy): domain Eukaryota; kingdom Viridiplantae; phylum Streptophyta; class Magnoliopsida; order Solanales; family Solanaceae; genus Nicotiana; species Nicotiana attenuata. The sequence continues at coordinate 10,665,888 of NC_031990.1, forward strand.
TCTTCGTTGGTTGATCATGTTTGCAATGACCGTCGATTCGACTTCGAGAGCAAAATTAGTGAAACCTAATTGGTTGCACCATTTCTCTCCAAACTCTGCGGCAGGCTTCGGCCATATTGTTGCTATCACAATTAACAGGCATAGCAAAGGCCATGATACAGTCACCATTACCATCTTTGATTATGCCTCCTATGCCATCTTTCCCACTTCCATTTATGTAACAACCATCAATTTTGACTTTGATAGTGTCATATAAAGGAGGTTGCCATTGAACTTTCCTCCAAGTTTGAATAGGTCTTAGCTTTTCTACCTTGCTGCACAAAGTAGGCCATTGAAGACAAGCCTCTCCATTAGGCATTAACTTAGTGATGGTGGATTTGATAGTCCATATTACTTGATATTTTGTGAGGTTGAATTGGAATTTCTTCTACGCGCCCTATCTACAAGAGCTTCTCTCTTTCCAAATTTCCTAGCATATGACAGTTGGTGCAACTTGGAGAATCAAGCCATGTACTCTGTTGTTTGATTTTTCTTCCCACCACTTTTTGAAGATTGCATGAACAGAGGCTCGTTGATGCCCAATTTCCAGCGGGTTGCCAATTGCATTCCAAATAAACATTGCTGCTTCACTTTCCACGAACATATGTTGCATAGTCTCAACCTGTGGAACACTACAACAAGAGCATTTAGAAGTGATGTTAGTACCTAACCTACTAAACATGTCATTAAAGGATAATTTTCTTTTAAATAATCTCCAAGTTAGCAAAGACATTTTAAAGGGAATAGAGTGATGCCAAACTTTGTTTAAGAAATAATTTTTTGCTTTTTTAATCTAACAAGGTGCCTAGCAGATTTGTTTGAAAACAAACCATCATCAGGGAAGTCATCCTCCATATTATTACCTATATCAATTTTTATAATGTAATCAGTAATATGTGAAGGAAGAACATGGTGTAACCTGTTCCCATTGCCCATTATGAAAGAAGCTATTTTCTTGAGTTTTTGCAGATTTCCTGGTACCTTGAGACATGTGAGCTAGAGGTCCTTTTTCACTCCAATTATCCTACCAGAAGCTGGATGAACTATTTTGAATTTTTCAATTAATGTGCATTTTAGTTTTACTCGTGGTGTTCAATAGGTTCTTCCAGGTGTGAGAAACTGACGAGTTCACGAGATGAGATCTCTTACAATACTTGGCTTTAAGGAAGGTGGTCCATAAATATTGTTGCGTTCTAAACCTCTACCATCTTTTGATACTAAATATTTCAATCAAATCTTGCATCTTTCTTATACCAATGCCTTCTTCATCGTTGGGAAAGTACATGTTATGCAAAGAGCTCCAGTGGTATTTGTTCTTACCATTCATAGATCCCTAGAAGATATTAGAAAAATGCTTTTCCATAAGGATAACAGTACCCTTGGGGGGGGGGGGGTTCATAGCTGACAGAATATATGTGGGAAGCGATTGTGAAACATGGTTGAAGAGAGTGATTTTCCCACCCGGTGATAGAATCTTACCTTGCCATCCATCGAGCCTTTTGACAATTTTAGATAATAGGCCCTCAAATAAACAAGTTTTTTTTTCCTCCGATGGTAGATAGGATATCCCAAGTAAGTGAAAGGAAACTTTTTATCCATGAAACCAGAAGCTTGCCTAATTCTATTGATCTTGGAGGCAGAGGTGTTAGGAGAAGTAATGAAGTAACTCTTGTCGTTGTTGACTTTTTGTCCCGAAGCCTTTTCATACCTCTTGATGTGATTCTTAATAAGCTTGATAAATTGCTTGTTTCCTCGATAGTATATGACAATGTCATCTGCATAGGCTAAGTGGTTGATGTTGGATCCTCTGTTATTCATGCTAAAAAGAGTGATGTTTTCATATTCAAATATTTTATTCAAAGATTTGGACAAAACTTCAGCACCAATGGTGAACAAGGATGGGGACAAAGTATCCCCCTGCTTCAGACCATGGGAAGAAGTAAGGAAACCTTTTCTAGTACCATTGATAATAATAGAATAACAAACTTCGTTGACCAAACCCAAAATGATTTCAATCCATTCCTCGGAGAATCCAAATTTCCTCATTACAAACCTAAGAAAATTCCATGACATTATGTCGTTGGCTTTCTCCATATCTAGTTTGATAATGACATTACAACCACAATTCCTATGGTTGATATTCTCAGTGATCTCTTGCGCAAGAACAATATTTTCAGTAATAGATCTTCCTTTGACAAAACCACTTTAATTCTTTGAGATGAGCTTGTGAAGCATAGGGTTAAGTCTTCTTGGAAGAATATTTGAGATGATCTTGGCAGTGAAGTTGCTTACACTGATAGGTCTAAGCTCAGAGAAGTTGTAATGAGACTCCACTTTAGGTATCAGGACAAGGTAGGTATGTGAGAAGAATTTGGTAAGTCTCTTCCCATTGAAAACCTCTTGAACAAAATCAGTGATATCATTTTTGATAATATCCCAGCACTTAAGGAAAAAGGTACCATTGAAACCATCAGGTCCTGCTGCACTTGTAGTTCCTATGTCAAAGACAACATCTCTAATTTCATCAATATTAGGAATAACAGTGAGAGATCTATTGTCCTCATCATTGATTCTTTAGGAGATGTACTCAAGAATGTCACTATCGCTAAATTAGGATGGATGTATAATCTCTTTTGGAAGTGATGAATGGCAGCTTTTGCTATGTTATCATCACCTTTCACCCATTTGTCTCTATGATCTTTTATCCTATGAAGTTGGAGGTTTCTTATTTCCCTTTAAGCTGTGAAAGTACTTGGTATTGGAGTCACCTTCTTCAAACCACTTGAAATTAGCTTTTCAGAATAACATCTTGCATGGCCATCCATCTAATGTATTCTGCTTGCCCTTTGTTCAGTTCTTCTCTTGAGAAATCAGTATTGTTGTTTAAATCTAACTCGTCTAGATCATGCATTTTGGCCTCCCAAAGTTTAACATGTTCAAAAATAATTCTAACTTCTTCTTTAGACCATTGGGTGAGTCTTTTGCTGAGAATATTTAGTTTATGTTGTAATTTACACAAAGCATTCCCACATATGTTAGTAGACCACACTTCTTCAACCAGATTCATAAAGGTAGGTTGCTCAGCCCAGAAGTCAAGGAATATGAAGTACTTTATGCCATTATTGTTTCTGTTATGACAACTAAGAAACAATGATCTCTGGTCGGACCCGGTCCTTGGAAGATGCTTGACAATGTTATTTTGAAGGAGTTGGCACCATAAATTATTTGCAAAAATTCTATCAAGTCTCTTCTAAATCCTTCTTCTAGGATCCCAATTGTTACACCAAGTGAATTTAGGCCTAACATAACCCAAATTCTTTACTTTACAATTGTCCATACAAGAGCTGAAATCCAAACTTTTGTACATTCTATGAGGTCGGCCCCCATATTTTTCATCCGGATCAAGAATAACATTGAAGTCTCCTCAAATGCACCATGGCCCATCAATCAACATATAAGTACCTTCTAAACTACTCCAAAGATCTTTTCTTTCATTTTTCTTGCATTTAGCATAGACAACAGTAATGAACATATTAGAGTTACTCACCCATTCTGCATTTTGATAGTGATTTGTTGATCATCGACACTAATCACACTGGTTTGATAGTTACCTGACCACATGAGCCATACTTGCCCATTGGTGTTGGAGATGCAATGTCAAAACTTGAGATATCTCATGTATTTATCACTCTTGTCCATGCTAACAAAAGGCTCCATAATAGCTATGAAGTCCACTTTGTTGATGTTGACAATTTCTTTAAGCCTAGGCATGACTTTCTTGGTATTCACTCCTCTAATATTCTAGAAAATTGTATTAATCATGTAAACAGGGGAGGGGGGTCAGTTTAAGCTACCTCCCTGAGGAGGTGTATATGCATTGGTCTTTTTCTTCTTTTCTTTCTTTTTGTTTTTGTTTCTTCTCTTGATCAATCATCCTCATCCTCTATTGTCGTGCCCAGTTTGTAATTTATCTTCAGGAATCACAATAATGATTATGTTGGGAGAAGTTACTTCAAATTGTTGTTGTGTTTCTCTCCTAATTGGTGTTGCTTCCGTGTGATCTTCCTGTTCTTCAGGAATCAAGTTGACTGCAGGTTAATTCCTGGTAGATTCTTAATATCTGAAGGGACAATAGTTGATTCATTGATATACATCTGCAAGTCGGGAACTTTTTTTTATTAGTGGCCTCAATATTGCTTTATTCTTGCACTGCTTCTTCAATCTCTTTTTAGCTTATATTCTTGATCACATTGGTGCTTCCTTCATCTCCATTTTGTACCTTATCATCACTTTTGCTAGAATCTACATGAGTATTCATGTGAGAGTTGTTTTTTTGTTGCTCATTCATAGCGGCTTCTATAACTCCCTAGTTTTTGGAATTACCAGAGATCTTGACATGTTTAAAGGTCACCTTGGACTTCTTCTTTTGGAACTTTCTTTTGTCTTCTGGCCTTGACTTTTTTGGTAGTTCTTCCCTTGATGTGTTGCATCATTCCCTGACTTTCAGCTCTATTCTCATCATTTTGTTGCTCTTCATTGTTGATCTTTTTTATGCTCCCATTCTTGTTGTTGTGCTCTACATTGTGTCCCTGTTTCATCTAAGAATGTTGTTCCAAATTTATTCTGTTGACTTCCCCTATACTGCTGCTATGTTATCCTTTTTTTGCTCATCATTTTTGGTTTCAAGATTCACCTCCTTATCTTGTTTTGCTTCCTGCTCTTTCTTTTCCATTTCCCTTTTCTTTCCAAAGCTCTACAGTTATCATGTTACGCCTAAGCTTCCTATGGTGTTTACAATACCTTGGGACTCCCTCATATTCATGTTTTTGAACACAAACTTTTTGAGGAGCATCATCATAAACTTGACCAACATAAACAGAATCTGGTTGTTTTTTTAGTAGGTCAATTTCTATTCTTACCTTAGCCATGCTAGGTCAGATCTTTCCTCTCGTTTCTAGGTCCATTTTCAGTGGAGTCCCAACAGCGGTGACAAGCTGTTTAACATACTGCCATGTGTGCATATGAAAAGGGAGTCCTGGTAGCAGTACCCATAACGGTGCCACTACTAAATCTTCTTCAGGCTTGAAGTCCGTAGACTACCTTTGTAGCCAGATTTGTTGTCCCTCAATTTCGATAACCCTCTTGTCACTACAAAAAACTAGGGTAATTGCGGCGGTTATATTTGCTTATAGCGGCGGTTAAGAACCACCATAATTGTCATTAATGGCGGCCCACATACCCGCCATAATCGCTTCCGGCAAAAGGTGTAATACGGCGGTTTTCATCAAACCGCCGCAATATGCTGATAAAAGCGCTGCATTATGCATATTTAAGTACGGCTGTTTACTTTGCTTATTGTGGCGGTTTGACCGCCGTAATTGTTGTCCCTTTCAATTTATAGCCATTTTATACTGCCATAATTGTAATATTTTTAATGTTGATTTTTTAATTCCACATTTAGATCCTTTATCATTTCTACTGCACAAAATTCATCATAATATGTTATAAAGCACCCATCATAATAATTAACATAAATTATAGTAGAGAATTAGATAAGAAAAATATTCATCATAATGAAACAGACCCAAAAAAGATTCAAGTTTAAGTTATAGAGAGTTATTCAACAGTTACAACAAAAAAAATGTAGTTCATCCTAACAATGATTACTAATTATTGTTTGCTCCATTTTCATTGTTACTTCCGTCAAAGGATCTTCTTGGCCCAATTGGTGACAGAACGTCATATCCAATGATATCTCCTAGATTGGGTGCCTGTATAAAAAAAAAAACTAATTAGTAGTTTCAAACAGTTTTACTTTAAAACATTGTAATCATTGCACTCATTCCAGCAGCATTTTACTGAGATTGTTCCAAGCCATAGTTACTTTTCCTTTTCTTAAAACTCTTTCATATGACATCACGCTTACTACATACAGTAGTTAGTAATTAACTGATTCTTTACAGAAAAACTAAACCCCAAATAGAGAGAAAAAGTTAAAAAGAAAAAAGAACAGCAAACGGATTCTTATATAGATTATTGCGTGTAACCCAAAAGTAGTAGTAATTCAAAGCATATAGTAAGTGCATGCAGGCCCAGGAGCATCTTATATCACTATCTATCTGCCTTTCACTCTCATCTCTTAAATACTTTCTATCAATAGTTAAAAAATATTCCTTCCGTTCTCCTTTTTTTGGCTTAATCTGGTTCTTTTTGTTTTTGTAGACATGGGTTTCGAAAGATATATGTTTAGGACATCATATGTCAACAAAATAAAGATAAGACTTACGTGTGAAGGAGTTGAAAATAAGTGAGCAAACTCCTTAGGGATATTTTCTATTTTCATTTGAAATAAGCTTGTTAGCGCATTTAATTGTGATCTCATATTTGCCATCTCTTGCATTCATTATGGAGGTGGAGCACTAGTGCTAGCTGCGCCCATATAAGAACAACCACCTCATCTTGATGTTTGCTTGAATGCTACAATTCGAGCTGCACCCATGCCTAAGCCTCGAACACGGCCAGGGTGCTCGGACCGAAGACTACACCAAGTGCGTCATTCGGTGAAATTTCTGCCAGAGTTTCTGGTCTTTGTCTTCAAATCTCTTGAATTCTTTCCTACGCGAGAGACAAAATATAATTTTCAACTACAACATATTATGTACTACAATGAAGTAAATAATTTTTAGCTAAATGAAGATAAAAGAAGTTATTAGCCTTATATTATATACTAGAAAGAAGAAATAGCTAAAGATGCCCAAATGTCACAAGTACTATTTTTAATTCCCATCTTACAGCAAACCTGTGCTTTCCCTAGTAGCTAGATCATTAACTGAAACAGCATAAATATTTGTATGCATATAATTCTGGGATAAATCGGTTAAAATTGCTGCAGCTCTAGACTTAATTAGTCATATGCTATGTTTGTTCGAACCAATGTTAGCTAGTGTCCATAAGACACTCACAAAGTCCATGGAGGCAAATCCCTATTAAAGTTCCTTTAGGGAATCAGACAGAATATCTGACTTTAAGCTAGAACAAACAAATTACTGATGGAGGCAAATTCACATAAGAGATCAATCATTTCAAGGGCAAACTACCACTGGTATTCAGAACTTAACTCGGGTACTTCATCTTCATCATCGGCTAGAACATTGTGGCATTTTCCCACTAACAGAAAGGTAAAAGAAGAAAGCAGAAAATAGTGATCGACACTTACCCCAATCACCCTAGCTTTATCATTCACATAACTCCCATCTTTCCTCTTATGAGTCTCAGTCCACACTTTGCCGCGATCAACTTCTTTTCACTGTTTCTTCTGAAAGTTTTAAAAAGTAAAATTGAACTAAATAACTCTTGTCACATTAAAGTGACAGTAAGTACGTCGTATTAAACTACCATCAAAGCCCTTCTTCTAGCCAAACTCATAGCACCACTAGTATGGGGAAGTGCTTGTTGTCCTCGAATCCGTTGATTTCTCAAGCAAAGCGCCTACGAGTCAAAGTAGGAGTATTTTTGTTACATATAAAAAGCGACAAGGGGCCCATTGTATTAAGCAAAACGAAAAAGGGAAAAAAGAAGCCATCTTTGGTTGGTCATCGAATCCATTGATTTTTAATATCATACTCATCGCTTTGTTAGTCATTCGGTACAAACACTTGATATGATACAATTTGAATAGAAAGGACAATTTGGAATACTTTGCGCAACCTTCATATAATGGTTGATTGCCAAAATCTACCAGCTCATAGAACTGTGCATATTCTTCATTATGCCCTTCATTAAATGTTTCTTCACTAGTAATAGGCTCACAAGACACACCCGGCTTATTGACATTGTTCCATATGAACCCAAATGCATCGTTAATCATGGTTATCATTGGATCTTGGGGCTGCAGAGTTTCTTCTATGACATGTGTGCTTTGAAATATTTGTGGCATAGTTGCATTTGATTCTTCACCATGAAAATACCAAACTTTATAATTTTTGGAAAAGTCTTACAAGTCAGGCGTTCTTCAACTACATTTCTTCTTTTCCACTTGTTAAAACCATATTTCGGACATGGACACTTAATTACACGCTCATCAATAGACCCATACACAAAACCAAAATCCAGAAATTTTCTAAGGCCATCCACATATTCAAGTGTATTTCGTGGTTTACTAATCCAAACTTTATCAATTGACATGGCTAGAAAAGAAGATATAAGATAACATCACGATAACAAAATAAAAAAGCTAGTTCATAGCCACTATATGGAAATCAAAAGAATAATAATCACTTAATCAAGGAGCCATAATTCAAATTCGCAATAGCAAAATGAAAAAGCTAGATGTCCTTGACAACAATACCTTAACAACCTTTGTTCAAACTAATCAAGGAGCCATCTATAAATTTTAAGTTTTAACTTTTATTGGAGACATGCGTTAACAACTTCATTTGGAATCTTTTAAAGAGTATTAGCAGAGATACTTATGCAAGTTGACATGTCAATCTTATCCTAGGCATGTGACATAATTGTTTCCCCTTTAAAGCTCTAAATCCTATACTCATACTGACCTTATTATATGTGAAGGCACACTACTATACTCAGGCAGGACAGATAATATCAGAAGCTTTCCTTTAATTTTATAAGTGAACTACAACTGGCTTATATAAACTTAGACATGTTCAATATTAATAGAGGTACAAACATGATCATGAAGGACAAGTAAAGGTCTAATTACAAACAAGGATAGGTGCAGAACCCTTAAGAGATGGTATTCAAGTACATACATGAGACATTCTAACCAGGGTTACAACATTACAAACAGGGTTAGGTTTCAAACATAACTGAATCAAACTAACAATGCTATTATAGAAATTCAGTACAATGAAAATTTTATACTAAGTGGTCTTGTTTAGCTGTACATGTTAAGAGTGATGAATTGATCATGTTGAAGTTCTATTCAGCCTACTAACATAACAGTTAATGTTCAGTCATAGCATATGCAATTTTAGTTCAATTCCTAAGGGATAACCTGAGATGAGTGAGTAGCAATTGGCAGGTTACATTCAAGAATAGCTTCATAAGTTCATTAAACCCAGTCTAATTATTTTAAAATTAGGAAGACCTTTACAATAACGTCTCAAGAGACCATTAGAATCAATAGATACATATGTGAAGAAAGAAGACAACCCAAGCAACTAAACTAATGTGATTCAACTAAATGACAGCCTTAGAACTAACTTTAAGCGGTCATATATGTTTCAGTTATGTTTTTCAGGTATACAACCTCGAGTAATAGCACATAATCACTGTGGTAGACACTATGAAAAGTCACTAAGGCATCTCTAGCTAGTTATAATTAAGAGCTTCATCACACAGATTGTCAAATTACAAGAGAAATGAAAATTGCCAATAAAAGGAACTTCCTATTTTGTCGACGTCGATCCCAATAAAAGAAAGGATAAAGTTATCTACACCTTTCAAATATAATTTTGTCTGTATCGATCCCAATAGCTTTACCAGCTATTTTAGATTCTTTGGCTACCTGTCAAGGCCATAAATGATATTTAGGTTAATATTAGCAGAACATAAACTAAAAATGTCAAAATTTAAACAAGCACAAACTTAATTGAACAGAAAAGTAACAAAACTTGACACAAAAATAAAAGAAAAAAGAAATAAAACTATTAGCAGAAATTGGCAGCTAAACCGGTGAAATCGACGGCAGAATCAATAAAATTGAAACGGTGAAATTGATGGCTTAAGCAGTGAATCGACAACTAAAATTAGTGATTTAAACTGATCTTTGTCCAATACACACACATGCACGCCTAAAATCAATGAAATCAATGGCTAAATCAGCAAAATCAAAACCTAAATCATTGAAATTCACAGCTAAAATCAGTGATTTATAGTGATATCCATCCAATACACACACATGCACGCCTTAAATCGGTGAAATCAATGGCATTTTGAAAGGAATTACACGAACGACTTGAAACCGGATTATCAGAAAAAGTCTATCGTCTCAAACACATTACCTTAAACGACTGGAAATCTGATCTCCTTACATAAAAGCTATGGCAAAATGTTTATTTATTTAGACCTTAAACGATTTGGGGGAATAAAATTGATACATATTTATCTAGGGCTTTAGAGAGAAAGAGAAAGAAGGTGTAAAGAGAAGGTCTGTGGTTTAGAAAGATAGAGACCGTCTGTTTTGATGGCGTTTAATAATTTTAATAAAGTTCTTAATATTAATCATTAGTGGCGGTTTTGAACCGCTGTAATTGTAAAAAAAATGGCATTTTAACATACGCACTAATGGCGTTTGGAACGCTGCAATATTATGGTATATATTGCAGCAGTTTTGATGAACCGCTGTTATTTAACCGCCACAATAATTTCTGTTTTTCGTAGTGTGTACCAGACAAAATTGAAGTTGTCTTGGTGAAATCCAAGAAAATATTGTAGTTATCATAAACCCCAACCTTGATCGAGCCTTTAATAGAAATATTCGTTCTTTCAAATTTGACCTAATTCGATCGATTTGGGGCCTAGGTTTGACTAATCTTTCCACTATCACGAGCCTACACTCAGCTGCCGTAATACCGTAGTAATCCGATGACTTGAAGAAGACCGCCGACATTCCATTGTGTGTGGTGTGTGTTGCACCGACAGATTCTCTTTCATGTTGATTTGGGGATGTTGGGAATTGTTTGTAAGTGGAAACCTTATTCACATAAGACAACTTTCTATCCGTAGATTCAGTTCTCCGTTTAATTGGGGGATTGAGATTGGATTGGCCATCTAGACGCACAGGAGGGATGTCGTCCGGTGGATCCATGAGCAAGGAGCGTGAAGGCACTCGCTTATGAAAGAGCCGTTAGAGAGCCGTTTCTAGAGAGAATTTTTTCGTGTCCTAGTTTTCATTTATTTAGTTGTTGCTTTCTCAAAGATAGCATATATATAGTTTTTAGGCTATTCAACTTTTATGACAGTGATTAATATAGGCTCGTGTTCTTTATCCCTGCTAGCAATTTCATTAATAGTTTGTAGTTTGTCATTAAAAATTGGAGAAATATATAATATCTTTAAATAGGTTTATTATGACTTAAATATGGTTTCGAATTAGATGAACTTGGAATTGCGTAAAAATGAGAAATATTTCCAAGTCTTCTACCCACATGGAATTTTTTCTAGAGTATCGACTTGCAGGCGCAGGAACAATACAGAATCATAAAATACAAAAAAGCACAAATGATCTTCGACATCTCAAAAATATTGAAGTCGCTCTTATTTGTTAATTATTCACTTCTCTATCTAATTACATCTTCAAAAAAAAAAAAAGGAAAGAAAAACATGAAGAAAGAGAACTAAGAGGGGAGGGGGTTTGAGCAAAAAGCATACTATACATCTTTTTTTTTTTTTTCGCTAACAAATTGCGTGTCATCAATCCATGCCAAAATCTTTTTCTTTAATTTACACATCTATTTGCTTTCTCACAGCAATAGGAATTCTAACAAAATGCTTGCCACCACTCCACGCCAAACTTCCAAAGGTAAATTTAGTACTACTTTGGTGAGTAGATGTGATTTTGACCTCAAAAGAAATCTTCTTTGTCATTGCGTTAAACTTCAAGACACGTGGACTTACTTTAATAGCAGTATTTCTCGGAGGTTTAACCAATACTTTGTATATGGAGTTGACATTTCCAACATTTGTAACAGTTCTCTTGACAGTAACTGAGTTCTTGAGGTTTGGAATAGATATTGAAGGGAGATTCAAATCCAACCTAGAGGGGATTTTTTTCGGACATACAATGCCTCCTGCTGCAGTTGAATTTTTGCTAGACGATAAATATTAGTTGCATTATAAACCATCTCATTACTATAACCTAAGCTACAAAGATAATTCAAATAATCATCTTTATCCATGTCATAGACTAAGCCAGGATCCGTCGCTCCATTTGGATTACAAATTCCACCTCCGAAATCAAATGGATCAGCTAGTTTGTCTCCTGCTCCTTCTGAAAAGATTTCAGTTGTATATGTGTCCTCGTTCCATGCTACACGTACATTTAAAATATTTGTTATTAGATCTGACGTTGCCAAAAGATAAAAAAGCTACTTGAACTATATATCGTTTTTATTGGTCTTACTGTACGTTTATGCCAAAAAGTTCCAAAGTAGAATTACTTTATTTTGTTTACATAAATGTAGTATCAAAAGTCAAAATAAAGATTATCTTAGTACAAAATTGAGATTTCGATAAATAGATATTGGGATTTTTTTTACACTATTACTGTATGTAATGTAAACCCATATGAAAAGATGTGAAAGGAAGGAAAGACTATTCATTTCAAAGTTTAACTTATGTGCGCTGACGGTATAAATTTATTTTTGCATTATTAAATTTAAAGTAATCTATAACAATAGATAATTATTTATAATAAGCGTAATTTGATAACCTAGAAAACTTAGTAAACAACATGTTGTAAATAGGTTAAATACACTAATCGTGCAAAAATAACGCATCTACGTTACACTATTTTCTCAATGAAACAATATAAGATATGAGTTTAGGTTATATATAATAATAGTGTATAAATTTTTTTCACAATGGTTAACTCTTCATACTTGATAGTTTAATATGATAACTTATAATTATAACAAGTTGAAGTGCATATATAGTATAAATATTATCTACTTAAATCAATAAGATATTACCAGTAGTCACAAGTGCGGATTTGATAGCTGCAGGAGACCAATTAGGATGTGCAGCTTTGAGGAGTGCCACAATTCCTGAGACATGAGGGGCTGCCATAGATGTTCCTGACTCAAGTTTGAATCCATTGTCTCCAGAGCGAGGAATAAATGTTGCGAGTATATTTACACCAGGAGCAGCAACATCGGGCTACAACAATATTCGGTAAATTAAACTAATAAATAGGAAATAATTAAAGAAAACAATTCAACATAGAAATGGTTATATTAAGACTTAAGAGACCCTTGTTGACGTATATTCTTTGAGAGCAGTTTTCATGTCAAAATAATGTATATTTATATATTTACCTTCAGAATTTCTGGGGTAAAGGAATTTGGGCCTCTTGATGAGAACTTAGGCACCTTTAGGACTGTCTTCTTACCCTCAAGAACTTCAGATCGGCCCAATTTAATCATAGGATCTTGATTACTGTTGCAAACAGAAAAAGTCAATGCACTGATATATACAACTAAAGGTGCTTAGACATGATATACAAGTCATTTACTAATTTCTTTTCTAAAGAATATTTTATGTAATGCTTATTTTAGGGACCCGAGAAGTCATATAAAGATCGATAAAAAACAGGAAGAAGAGAAAAAAGAAGGAGAAGGAGAAATATTATATGCATACTTGGATTTACAATTTATAAAATAATCAACAATTTGGTTTCCTTGCTCGAAATCGATGGCAATAAATGGTATAGGGACACCAACAATTTGATTGAAGTCTTCGATTCCATCAAGAGGGGGCATAGCATAAATAAAAGCCGAAACTCCTGTATTATTTAGTGCTATCAGGTATCCAACAATATCCGGTTTGGTTTCCGAGAAAAGCATGACAACTTTTCCTTTCACTTCATTGGCAATAGACATGACGTCTTTAGGACTGCAAATGGAAAATGAAATTGTTAACAAAATTAAATAATTAAAAGGTAATGGTAAGGGCTTGGTAACTTGTAATCTGTATTATTGGATGATAAAATATACATTTCACTTACTTTGTTATACAGCCAGGAAAGACCAAAGGAGCAAAGTCACTTCTTCCCTTCCCTTTAATAAGTCCTTGACCCTACAACCACTCAAATTGTTTAAAAGTCCATACTAGTAAGTACAAGAAAAAATTTAAAAAGTAATCAGCAATTTAGTGATAAAAGTTTTAACTAATGACAATAACAATAACTATTATGCGTCTATCTCAACCGAGATAGAGTAGGTTATATGAGTTCTTGTTATTCATGATGCAACAAAACAACAACAACAACAAAACTCGGCCCAAGGACAATATCATATAAAAAAATATTTCACTCGCATATTATAGAAGTTCTCTGCCTATATTTTATGCTAGCATATAAATCTCTAGCACATACACACACAATATACCTGTATATATGATTAAAGCTTAATCTCAACTTATTACAATTGATGTGGCTTATATAGATAGTTTTCTTCTTTTGTGCTCTATTTCACGCTAAGTTTGAATTGATTCCAAAAGTTATAGGCTCCCATTTTAACTGTTACACTAAAAATGATACTCTCTCCGTTTCATATTAGATGAGGTACTTTCCTTTTTAGTTAGTTCCAAAACAAATGACACATTTCTAAATTTGGAAATAATTCAACTTTAAACTCTTCATTTTACCCTTTTTACCCTTAATGAGAAGCTTTTATAGCCACACAAATGGCATGACCCCACAAACCTTTTACCCCTTAAGCTTTTAAGACCATAACTTTCAAAAGTCTTCTGGTTTTTTTTTTTTTTTTAAACTTTGTGCCGAGTCAAACTACCTCAAATAATATGAAACGGAGGGAGTAAAAGTTTTAACATAACAGAAAAGCCTTACTAGTATTGTCTTGTTGTTGCCAAGTGTTAAAGGAGTAACAATTTGTTTATCGTCGTTGCTAGCAGCAACCGTTATAAGCCATGGAGAACTATTGACGATTGTGTTTGAGTTAGGTCCACTATTTCCTGCACCAGCAACAAAAGGTATGCCATGGGATACTGCATGAAAAGATCCTATGCCCAATATACTTTCGGCATGAACTTCAGCTAAGGTTAAAGGACCACCAGCAAGAGATGCTGATAATATATCAACCCCGTCTCTTATGGCATCATCAATAGCAGAAAGAATATCAGCACCACTAGAAAATGGCACACCTTTCGCGTCTTTCCAGGATACCTGTTAAAAACATAAGTAATATTATTAAAAAAGTAAAACAAAAGTATTTTCTTCTTGTTAGTATTTAAGCTTTTAGCTGTAATGGTCACACGCTTCAAACAGTACCTTATAAATAGCTAATCGTGCAAGTGGTGCTCCTCCTCGTGTTGTCCCCATGTTAAGGCCATAGTATTCAAGATGGTTAACATAAGAACCAGCAGCTGTGTAGGCAACATGTGTACCATGTCCAGTGTTATCTAATGATGATAAATTATATAATTGCCTGACCATTGTCTCGTTTAGTTTCCTTTCTTCCATCAATCCCTTTATGTACCAACGAGCTCCAATGATCTTTCTGTTACAATGTTTTGTGGCATCGAAGTTTCCTTCAGATATGCATTTACCTTTCCATCGAGATGGAATCGGACCTAGTCCCTCATCGTTAAATGCTTCCGAATCTCCCCATATACCTACAAAGAGTTGGATCTTTTTAGAGTTAAAGTACTCCCCATATCCCTCATGGTCATTTTACATGAACAAATTAAAGAATATTCGATAAAATCAGAAGAAAGCTAACTATTCAAATCACTCGTGCATTATTCGGAAGATTGTGCATAGTAGAACTCTCTCTCCACGAAAATTAAGTTTCAAATATATTCTTGTCAATTTGTAAAAAAGTTTATATAAAATTCAAGAATATCCAAATTACCTTAGCCTCGGCATCGTCCGCTTTTGCGGTTATTTGACAAAGACAAGTGAATATTAACAAGAAAAATAAAAGAACAAGAGAAGAAGTTGGATTATTCATCTTTTTTGAGTCGAAAAACAATTCGTGGCTCATAATTTAAGTGTAAATATTAGCCATTCACTCGAATACGAGTAGATTAATGATGCTACTTTTACTCTTTAAAAATGGTATAATATTTTTCAATTTTTTAGAACGAATACTTTCTATTTTTTACGAGTGATAAGGCCAAGTGTTCCACTTGTTAAATGTAACTGAAGAAAATCAACAAAAGATAGGTTAAAATAACTTGGGCTCTTCTTCATATCACTATATGGTATATGTATGGTGTATTTTTTTTTAAACTTTTCCCAGATTACCTCGGGGTGTTTTATTAGAAAAAATAGGAAGTTTGTTGATACAACACGAGGGTAGAGCACACCCTTCAAAAAATGATGCATAGGGGATTATAAATAGATCGATCCCTCTAAATAACAAATTGTAAAACTAGCCTTCATGTTATCTTTGAGATATTACAGGCATAACAACTGGCAATTGCTCAACTGCAAACTTACCAAAAAAAGTCCAAGCACAGCAGCACCGAAAACGGCTCCTCAAGCCGAACAGGTACCAGAAAGATCACGCAACAACAGGTCAGCAACCGACCCCGCAATCATAAAGATGCTCGAGGACCTCACAAAGAGGATCGAATCGGGCGAGAAGAAGATAGAAGCCAATGAAAGAAGGTGGAGACCTACAATTCAAGGGTCGATCAAATTCCAGGCGCACCCCCGATCCTAAAGGGGGTAGATTCAAAGAAATTCGTACAAAAGCCATTCCCACAAAATGCTGCTCCGAAGCCTATCCCGAAGAAATTCAGAATGCACGATGTTCTGGAGTACAACGGAACATCGGAGCCCAACGAGCACGTCACTGCTTACATTTGTGCGGTAAAGGTCAACGACCTGAAGGATGACGAGATTGAATTCGTCCTATTGAAGAAATTCGGAGAAACACTTTCAAAAGGGGCCATGATGTGGTATCACAACCTAGCCCTGAATTAAATAGATTCATTTGCCATGCTGGCGGATTCTTTTATAAAGGTACGCGCCGGTGCCATTAAGGTTGCTACAAGAAAATCCGACGTCTTCAAGATCAAGCAATATGCTGCGGGAGTTTGTATCTCGTTTCCAAATGGAGCGAATGGAATTACCACTAGTCTCTGATGACTGGGCACTGCAGGCCTTCAACCAAGGTTCGAACAAACGAGGCTCAGTAGCTTCAAAGCAACTAAAGCAGACCTTGGTAGAATATCCCGCCGTGACTTGGTCGGATGTTCACAACCGATATCAGTCAAAGATCAAGGTCAACGACGACCAAATCGGAGACATCTCAGGCTTAGTATATCCTAGCAGGCTTCTGGCAAAGGAGCTAAGGCCAAACAAAGAAAGGTACCAACCATACATTGCAAATAGAAGAAATACCCCGAGACATAACATACCCCGAAATGATCGAAGGATAGATCAAGGTCAGAATACTCGGGGACTCGTGAGCAGAGCCGGATTCGACAGGCACATAGGACTGATGGAAGCACGCCTCTTATCATAATGCAACTTCAACGTTGACGTTTCGGACATCGTATTTGCCATCGAGAAGATCAGAGACACCAGGTGGCCAAGACCCGTACTATCAGATCCACCACAAAGGAACCCTAACTTGGTGTGGGAATTTCACGGCACACATGGTCATAGGACCGAAGACTGCAGACAGCTCCAAGAAAAAGTAGCCCGACTACTCAACAGAGGGCACCTCTGAGAGTTCCTCAGCGACCGGGCAAAAATCAATTTCGGGAAAGTGAGGCGAACAGAAAAAATGAGACGGATGATCCTCAACATGCCATCCACATGATTTTTTGAGGAATCGACATCCCGCAGGAACCCATTGTCAAAAGAACAAAATATCCATGCCTAGGGAGAAGCAAACTCGGGGTTACATACCCGAAGATGCTATCACATTGGGCAACAATGACATCGAGGCCCTATCTAAGCCTCATAGCGATGCCTTGGTAATTTATTTTCTTGTGAATATATTTCAAATTAAGCGTGTGCTTGTGGATCCAGGTCGCTCGGCCAACATTATCAGGTCGAGGGTGGTGGAGCAGCTCGGACTGCTCGATCAGATTGTGCCCGCCATTCGAGTCCTCAAAGGATTCAACATGGCGAGTAAAACAATGAAAGCGGAAATCACCCCCCCCCCCCCCCCCCGATCAACGTGGCCGGCGCATCCCAAAATGACAAGTTTCATGTCATCGAAGGAGACATGAGGTACAATGCCTTGCTCGGAATGCCATGGATACACTGCATGAGGGAAGTACCATAAACTCTTCATCAAATGATGAAGTTTCCGAAAAAGGACGGAATAAAAACTATATACGGAGAACAACATGAAGCAAGAGAGATGTTCGCGGTGCACGATGTGGCACCGGCATCGACGCTTTCAACATCGAAAGAGCCAAAGGATAAGAAAATGGTAAAGTAGAAATCACGAGATACATTCTCGGCTACAACCGACTAAACGAACAAAGGACTGTACCGCATCCCCGGAGCAAACGGTTGAAGCATATCGAGGCTCGAAGCGCCATCAACACTAAGGTATAATCATCTCCCTTTTTGTTTACATTTTATACTAACCTGTGTGCAGGTTTCCGACCGGAATAGTCGAAGAGCTTTCCAGCTTAAAGACCTTAGGTTCTAAAGCATGCGTTGTACTCTTTTCCTTTGATTGGGTTTTATCCTAACAAGGGTTTTACCAGCAAGGTTTTTAGCGAGGCAACATCTATATGCTACCTAAGGAAAACTTAACAAGTATTTCAAGGTTTCTCTTCAATCAACCTCGAATACAATGGGGCATCCACCTGGGAGATCACCTCCTCGGAGAAGTCAAGATGAGCCAAAAAGGGTCTCGATAGGAAAATGATGTATCGGGCCAAACGGTCGAACGAACCGTGTCCGCATAGAATAACAAAACCCTTGACAACGAAAACATGTATACTTGTGCCAAGTAGTCAAAGAATATATATTTTTCCTCCATCAAAATGCTTTGCGCTTCGAAAGAAGTCTGCTATTTTTACAAGAAACGGCTCCAGAGCCAGAAATTTTCCGAACACCCGGGGATTGACGTTAAAAAGTTCGAAGACATATTACCTCCGGGTCAAAAATTTCAAACTCAAAAGACCTCAATGAGGCAACGCCAAGTTTACAAAGAATGGCTCCAGAGCCGAAAAACTTTTGATATCTCAAGGACTGTCGCCGACTGCCATCCATCGAGCTATCATAAACTCAATGCCGTAAGACCCCAAGCGGGAAACCTCGAGCCCGACAGCCCTCCATGTCGTAATACTAGAAAATGTACGACCTCAACAAGGAATTATCAACAGTATAAGACCTCCATAAGGCAATACCAAATCTGTAAGACCTCAAGCAAGGCATGAGTTATACTTGTACCAAGTAACCAAATCTGTAAGACCTCAAGTAAGGCATGTTAAAAATTATAAGTCCTTACAAAAGGCATAATCCCGATCTGAAAGTTAAGGCTATATATTAATACGGATCTTAAAGTTAAGGCTATATATTCGAACTTGTAAGACCCCTAAAAAGGTATACCCTCGATATAAATGCCGAAACTACTTCACTCGGGGACTAAAAGGCTACGGCCAAACACAATGACTATGGTCACAAGGCTCCGGCCAAACTTACGCGCCTCGGGGATGCCCGACCGTTGCTATGAAATCCCAAGCCTTCCAATTGCTTCGAAAATACTTCTAAAAGAACCGGTTAATCAGGCTACCCTAGGTTTAAGCAAAAGAGATTCGATCCTATCAGCTCCGAACAGAAGGCTTCGAAACAATTCAGCCATCGAAAGAGACCTCCCGAGGTGCTCGCCCATCGTCATATAATGACTCGCAATCGAGGTTCTTATCGAACCGTCGAAGAGTTGGACGAACACAAAAAACTTCCACGAGGGAAAAATAAAGCCTATACTAGAGGTCGTACCGATCCAACGCGTAAGAGCCACTTTCGCCCGCTTAAATTATGGTCGTACCGACTCAACGCGTAAGAGCCACTGCCACCAACTTAAATTAATGGTCGTACCGACCCAACGCGTTAGAGCCACTGTCGCCAGCTTAAATTAAGGTCATACCAACCCAACGCGTGAGAGCCACAGTCGCCAGCTTAAACTAATGGTCGTACCGACCCAACACGTAAAAGCCACTCCCGTCAGCTAAATTAAGGTCCTACCAACAACGCGTGAGAGCCACTGTCGCCATCTTAAATTAAAGGTCGTACCGACCCGATGCGTAAGAGTCTAACAGTCAGTTCAAAATTCAAAGCCTAACAAGACTCAGGGCTGATTCATTAACCTAAGCGTTTTTACCTCGAAGAACAGTTCATCTGGCTAATCATTGACTAACGTCAAAATACAAGACAAAGAATAACATACACAAACAGATGGTAATGCATGAAAGATGAAACCAAAAGGCTTCCTTTTATACGTATATACAAAACTCCATTTACAAAGTTGCCTAAGAACACTGTACAAAGAATCAAAGAGAAAAAAAGCCTAGTCTATTTTCCCCTCGGGAACTGCGGCCCCATCAGCCCCTTCTCTATTATCTTCGGAATAGGATACGAGGAACTTGGCGTCGTATTCATCCGCCTTGGCCTGCACTATCTCTTCCGAGAGATCGAAGCCCCTAGCATGGATCTCTTCGAGAGTTTCCCTCCGAGATTTGCACCGGGCATACTCATTGCTTCTGGTCTCTCGATCGGAAGCCCCTCTCAACTCAGCCCGAGCATCAGCAATGTCTTTTAAATAGACGACCACTTTCTTGTTAGCCTTTGCTCGAATCTCTTCAGCTTTAGCTCGGGCATCCACGACCTCGGCCTTCATCTTTAAATGCTCGGACTCGAGCCTTGCAATCACGCTCGTTTGGACCGAGCTATATTCACGAGCAATGCAGAGTCGCATCTCGAGGGAAGAAGCCTTGGCCAAAGCATTCTTCTTGGCCACAACTTGGGCATCAACCCAAACCTTTAGCTCATCATGCTCACACTTGGCCTGACCAACCTCGCCCCAAAGGCGTTCCAGGTCATCCGTCTTTCTCTACAACTGAAGTGTCAAAATATTAATCTCAGAGTATTGAAGAAGAAACATGCACCCCCTCGAAACAGAGGTTACCTGTCCCTCGAGGTAGCTTTCGTAGTTCCGGCTCCGGCTCGCCTCGTACCGTAGGTATACCAACTCCTCTGCCTTTTTGGTATCAAAGAACCCTGAGGGATTTCTCCCGATCCAAGGCTTTTTGCAACCCGGCTTCACGGTGAAGCTGCTCGGACTTAAGCTATTCAAAGGCCTATGAAAAAGGAGCTCAATAAGAAAATGAAAGTGCAAAATCGAAAAACCAATACAATCGACCAAAACTCACCATAGAGCAGAACCGCTGAGCCTCGTCAACAGTCGAGCCCACATCTACTAGTTTGATCTCATCGGCCCCAGTAGGTGGCCCCTGGCCTGGAACATCCCTCGAAGTACCTTCGACAGGAGAAGAAGACGGCGCCAGAAATTCCTTGTCCCTCAAAGCACCTTCAACAGGAAAAAAAGACGACAACAAATGAGGAACAATTTGTGTGAGGACCAGAAACCTCGGGTGTTGCAGGCTCAGCTGATACATCTTTTCTGAGCCTCCGGTTAGGACCTGCCCCGCTATGAGCCCTTCGCCCTTCGAGGGTTCCTTCCGTTTGTTGTTATTCCTTGGTCTCGAAGCCGACGATCCTTCATCCTCTCAGAGGGGCATGATCTCATCTCAAAAAATCCCCTATGCCTACGGTGATAGAGTTAGCACACGTAAAAGAAATACCTTTCAAAGAAAACAAACCACACGGCAAGTACCTTAGTGTTTTGCCTCCCATCTACCTTGGACAGGTCTCACACACTTACGCTCATCATAGGTCGAGCGGGCTGCAGACTTCCAAGCCCAATCCATCAGGTCGGGGACCTCGTATGGCATCCACGGATTCCTACAAAAAGGGAAAAGAAAGCGTCTTTATAGAATTCGCCTTCACCATGAGCAAAGATGATAAAAACACAGTGTACCACTTACGTGTGAAATTCCATTTCTCAAGAAATGACAGGAACTCCACGGTGATAACATCAATAGCCCGTACTCGGATGAATCGACTCATCCACCCTCAGTCCCCATCTTCTTCATCATCGACAACAAAGGGCCTGGCGGATCGACATCGCAAAGTTATCAGGCCTCGATTATGAAAGGGCCGATATAGCCTAATGAGATGGCTAAGGGTGAACTCAAGCCCGACTTCCTCCGTAAAGACCTCATCATCAATACTATTCTGCAGAACAACGGGTGATCCTTTGCCAGGGTAGCCCGATATCTTTGACAGAAGTCGAGCACGAAACTATCAAGAGGGCCCAACGTAAAGGGTACATGTACACGTTCAGAAACCCCTCTACATGAGCCATGATGCTCTTTTACGGGAAGGTACTTGGAATGCCACTTTTCTCCCCATCTGCAGTCTCCCTCACTGCCTCGAGGTATCCCTCTCCTATTGATGAAATGAACCTCGATGTATACTCAAATAGCCCTGAACATGGGAGGACTCTCTTATGTAAGGTCCCTCCTTGAGACAAACCTCTCAGGGCTAGCTCACCAGACGCCGATGGTGTACCACCAACCGAGTGGAGCAGAGGCAGAACTCTCCTCTTCTTGGTGAACAGGTTTGGGCGTGGCAGCCATAACTGTGGTGGAACAAGAGAAGGGAAATGAGAACTTAAGCGAAATATTTGAATTAAAATGGTGAAAGAGCTAACACAAGAAAGAGGAACTCTATGAAAAGGGATAGCTGCTCAAGGGATCAAAGGCCCCCATATCAACATAGCCTCGAGATGGTACCCGATCTCGAGGATCTTTGTTGACATAACGATGGGCTCTAAGGAGCTACCCACATAAACCTAGCCTCGAGATGGTGCCCGATCTCTAGATCTTTCTAGATCCCAGCCAGTTCCCACTCGAGGGTTATTAATAAAGCCTCAGGGCTATTTTTACCTCCAATTCAATTTAAACGCCCTCTCGGTAACTTTAGCCCAAGGGCCATTCGAGTTCGAGTGTATTGTCACTCAGGGTCTATTTTTAACACCTTAGGGATATCTTCATTTTAAATACAAAACAAGCTTTCGAGGCTGCTCGAGTTTAAGTAAACTCTCACTAGGGACTACTTGGAAAGGCTTGAGGGCTGTCTTTATTTTCAGGCGATCAAGCAAATTCATCTCTCAAGGACTACCAATAGGGGTAAAAAGGCTAAGTTTTTGTCTAAAATTTGAGGCCCCAGTCGCTCAATCAGAAGTCGAATGTCCGGACCTAAGTTTGAATCAGGTCAATCCGGACTTATTCCGGGGGATGTCGAGGGGTTTCAAGAAATATTGTGTTAACCAATCAAAAACCAAGGGAATACCCACGTCCGAGTCGAGTATTCGGATCGATCGATAAAGTCACATGCTTGGATCTTTTACAAACACAGGCAAAAGGAAATCCAGCACAAGTCAG
>NC_031990.1:10689198-10708266 GCF_001879085.1 Nicotiana attenuata
GTCCCAAGGACGGACAATATCATATAAAAAAATTATTTCACTAGCATTATAAAAGTTCTCTACCTATATTTTCTACTTCCATATAAATCTCTAGCACATACACACACATATACAAAAAAATATTATTTTACCAATCTACCTGTATGATTAAAGCTTAATCTCAACTTATTACAATTGATGTCGCTCATATAGATACTTTTCTTCTTTTGTGCCCTATTTCACGCTGAGTTTGAATAGATTCCAAAAGTTATAGGTTCGAGACAACTTTCTTTCATATTTTAAGCCTATCTCATCCCATTTTAACACTTTCACTCGAAATGATAAAAGTTTTAACATAATAGAAAAGCCTTACTAGTATTGTCTTGTTGTTGCCAGGTGTTAAAGGAGTAACAATTTGTTTATCGTCGTTGCTAGCAGCAACCGTTATAAGCCATGGAGAACTATTGACGATTGTGTTTGAGTCAGGTCCACTATTTCCTGCACCAGCAACAAAAGGTATGCCATGGGATACTGCATGAAAAGATCCTATGCCCAATATACTTTGGGCATGAACTTCAGCTAAGGTTAAAGGACCACCAGCAAGAGATGCTGATAATATATCAACCCCGTCTCTTATGGCATCATCAATAGCAGAAAGAATATCAGCACCACTAGAGAATGGCACACCTTTCGCGTCTTTCCAGGATACCTGTTAAAAACATAAGTAATATTATTAAAAAAGTAAACAAAAGTATTTTCTTCTTGTTAGTATTTAAGCTTTTAGCTGTAATGGTCACACCCTTCAGTCTCCCCTTTTCTCCCCATCCGCAGTCTCCCCTCACTGCCTCGAGGTATCCCTCTCCTATTGATGAAATGAACCTCGATGTATACTACCAATAGCCCTGAACATGGGGAGGACTCTCCAATGTAAGGTCCCTCCTTGAGACAAACCTCTCAGAGCTAGCTCACCAGACGCCGATGGTGTACCACCAACCGAGTGGAAAGCAGAGGCAGAACTCTCCTCTTCATGGTGAACAGGTTTGGGCGTGGCAGCCATAACCGTGGTGGAACAAGAGAAGGGAAATGAGAACTTAAGCGAAAGATTTGAATTAAAATGGTGAAAGAGCTAACGCAAGAAAGAGGAACTCTATGAAAAGGGATAGTTGCTCAAGGGATCAAAGGCCCCCGTATCAACATAGCCTCGAGATGGTACTCGATCTCGAGGATCTTTGTTGACATAACGATGGGCTCTAAGGAGCTACCAACATAAACCTAGCCTCGAGATGGTGCCCGATCTCTAGATCTTTCTAGATCCCAGTCAGTTCCCACTCGAGGGTTATTAATAAAGCCTCAGGGCTATTTTCACCTCCAATTCAATTTAAACGCCCTCTCGGTAACTTTAGCCCAAGGGCCATCCAAGTTCGAGTGTATTGTCACTCAGGGTCTATTTTTAACACCTTAAGGATATCTTCATTTTAAATACAAAATAAGCTTTTGAGGCTGCTCGAGTTTAAGTAAACTCTCACTCAGGGACTACTTGGAAAGGCTTGAGGGCTGTCTTTATTTTCAGGCGATCAAGCAAATTCATCTCTCAAGGACTACCAAATAGGGGTAAAAAGGCTACGTTTTTGTCTAAAATTTGAGGCCCCAGTCGCTCAATCAGAAGTCGAATGTTCGGGCGGCCTAAGTTTGAATCAGGTCAATCCGGACTTATTCCGGGGGATGTCGAGGGGTTTTCAAGAAATATCGTGTTAACCAATCAAAAACCAAGGGAATACCCACATCCGGGTCGAGTATTCGGATCGATCGATAAAGTCACATGCTTGGATCTTTTACAAACATAGGCAAAAGGAAATCCAGCACAAGTCAAAGACAAATTGAAGAAACATTTTTATACTAATAAATGATGATTACAAAAGCTCACGGGGGGTTCTTACGCAGAAAAAAAGAAGAAGAAAACAATATCTTGATGTCTAATCTACTCTCGACGGTACATCCTCGGGAGAAACATCTACGAGAACCAGTTCCTCGGGGATCCCATTTCGATCTTCAAAGCGACGTCTTCAAGAAACTCCTCTAAAGCAACAATAGATGAAGGAGAAGGCTATAGCCTATCAAAGAGCAAAAGCTTTTAACAGGCAGGGAAAATTGTGGCTTGGAGAAAAATTTGGCAAGTATGGGTCTCACCAGCACTACTATTGTGAAGCCACTTCTTGAGACATTGCACCAGTGTGGGATGAAAAAGTTAGTACATGACGCCACCTCACTCCGGGAAAAGCAAAGGGAGTGAAGCGCCACACCAATTGGAAGTTAAGAGAGATGAGCAGCAGTTCACAATCCACATACCCTCTGATGCGGGAATAATTTGAAACCCCTCTCTCGTTATTTCGGGCCAACCGCAACAACAACAAACCAGGACGATCCCACTCAGTGGGGAAAAGCTCTAAAAGGGAGCCATGGCATAACTGGCAAAACCGCTGTCGTCTGACCTTACGGTCACGAGCTTGAACCATGGAAAAAATAGTTTCGACAAGGAAGAAGAGAAGAAAAGAGTTAAAGACTGTTGAAGAGTGACTGGATGGAGTTTTGGTTCAAGAAACCTCCCTTTATAGAAAGGCAGTAGCGTAACCAACAGCGCACTCAATGCCTTTGGGAAATGTATCAATAGGCGCAATCAGTGCTTTTTGGGAAGCCGCTCGGCAGCGATATCACCGCTTTTGGGAGAATAAACCGTTAGTGTATTGAATGCTTCTGAGAAGAGAGACTAATAGGATATTTTCAGTCACTCGGAACACTAACGTCACAATCATGATGTCATCGCAAGATGTTCAAGAAAGTCAAGAGTTCAAGAGCGTTTCTTATCATTTTCATTCTATGAAACGCGGGGACTATCTTGTATACGGTAAAAATTAGAGGGTCCAAATTTATGGTCATTATGACGCTTCATAAGCATGTATCCAGGAGGCTCTAGGCTCAACTCGAGGTTCTACCCCGAGGGTTCTCAGTGCTCAACCTCGGGGCAGTGCAAATCGATGACTGTGATGAACAAATGGGAAGTTCCCAAGGCACGTGGTTAAAGCTGACCAAGTCTATTAGGCTAGTACAAGCCCGTACCGTAGCATTAAATGGTTGTAGCAGCCTCATATCCTTGTAATAAATGCATATGTATTTATTGGGATTCCCCCTCCTATCTAAAGGGGATCCTTATCATTTTGTAAAGCACACACAACATTCAATACAAGAACAAGAACATTCTCTGCTCTCTAACCGAAAACATATTCTCCGTTGATTCTATTGCTTACATTTATTACATTACTTGCATTTATTGTGTTTTCATTGATTGTTCTTCATTTATTACTAATCATTGATCATAAAGAGCCCTCATCAAGACCCTTAGGACTTTTAGTTCTCCAACAACTATCCACAGCCTAACCCTTAGCTCAATCCCGAGGCCCCGTATAACCTAGCTCAATGCCCCGATTCTCAGTCACTCGGTTTGCGTATCACACTACCTTCAAGCTCTTATCTTTATTTGCTAGTCTCACGCTTAGCATCTACTGCTTAACAACTAGCATAAAAATAAATCACGTATTTTTAGAACCACAAAATAAAATCTAATTGTAATTACCATTTTCAAGGTAAACACTAATCTTGTTCACAATTTGGCTAAGCTTGTAGTTAGTTGTACTCTCTTTATGAATGATCTCTACAATGTAAAGAGAGTCCAATTCAAGAGTGGCTTGAGTGAATCCATTTTGTATGCACCAATTAGTACCAATTCAAACTGCCCGAGCCTCTGCAATGTTATGGTTATCAACATTGAATGGAATTGAAAATATTGTATCCACATGCTCGTCTCTGATAGCTCCTTCTAACCCTGCTTTTCCTTCCCCTTGAAGATAGCACCCATCAGTGTTGATCTTGACCTAGTCCCTCTCCGGCTTTTTCAAGTGAACCAACACACTTTTATACACCGGTTGTAGCCTTGTTAGGAGGTCACAGAAGTTGTTCCATGACATCTTGAGTTTGCAGTTAGGATAAGCTTTATTGACTGCAGCCTCGATATTCCAAGATATTTGCTGATGTAAATTATAATTATTGAATTTTTTTATCTCCGTACCTGCATGCACATGATTCTCTCATAAGAAACCAGCAAATAATGATAGGAGTAATATTTAAACCAAGTCTGTGAACATCATTGGTTGCCTTAGAGGCCCACCAGTTTTTAAGCATATATCTAATAAGGTGGGGATGGTACAATATGTCAAGAACATTTTCAAAAAGTTTTCAAGTGTAACTAGCAGGTTGACCCTCTAAAAATACACGATGTATGTTATTAGTAGTTGGATTTTTGTAATAGTTATATCTCGAAACAATTTGTTTGCCAAACCTAGTAATCACATCATCAAAAGGGAGTTTACCATGCCAAAGCCTCCAAACCTAGAAATACATTTTAAAAGGAATATTAGAGTTCCATACCTTATTGATGAATTGCACTTTGGGACTAGCTTTCCTTACTAGACTCCATGCACTCCTGTTTGTGAATTTGCCATTTTCTAATAGTTCCTAGAACACCTGATCATCCTTAGCTTGATTGCCAATAATAATGGTTTGTATATGGTGTACCAATTGAACTGGTGAAAATTCCTTCAGCTTACTGATATTCTAGTGACCATCAGTTATGAACTCTCCAACCAAGGTCTTCGCGCTCTTTGGAGTGTCAGGAACCAGCTTAGCCAAAGGACCCTTTAGGGACCAACTATCCCACCAGAAGCTACTTGATCCTGCGTTAACCTGCGAAGTAATATGGTTCTCTACAATATCCCTAACTTTGAGAACATGGTTCCAAGCATGAGAATTACCTAGAGCCAGTTTTCTAAAACCAAGTGGGATCTCACACAATATTTACTTCTAATGAAGTTAGCCTAGAGATATGATGTGGACATTATCCTCCACCATCTTTTCATAGCTAACATGTTACTAATATCTTCCATTTTCCTGATACCTATGCCTCCTTCATCAGTATGGAGAGCGCGATGGCTCCAGGAACTCCAATGATACCTCTTATGTTCCTCAGAGTTACCCAAGAAGAAGTTGGCAAAATATTTTTCAATTAATCAAAATACTACTTTAGGGGAAGACATAGCAGAGAGAGTGTAAACTGGGATAGATTGGAGCACACTTTTAATCAAAGTAGCCTTACCACTATGAGAAAGTGATAACTAGGGATTCTAGTTCATTTTATACTCCTTTTAACTTGAGTTTTGATTAAAAATGAATGCAAATAGTCCCAAAAGTCTTACATGTTGTACTTGTTTGCAGGGTTTGGTCAAGAAAGTGACAAGAGTCAAAAAATCATCTTAAAAAGGAGTGAATCATGCACAAGTACCAAGAACAAGGCAAAGCACAGCTGCAACAGACCCACCGCGACCGCGATCCATTTAGTGCGGTCCACGGTGAGGAGATTCAGAGAGATGCTGATTTTGGAAGATCAAGCACTGCCGCCGCAAACCATTTTGTACGGACCGCAGTAGCCTCACCGCAGCTGCAACCGATTTTATGCGGTCCGTGGAGTAGAGATTCGGAGTGCTGGGATCTCAACAGTTGGAAGCCACTGCAACCGCAAACCATTTCATGCAGACCACCACGCACATGCTAATTTTAACATACTATATTTTAACATTTTTAGGGTATCTTTTGAAATCTAACTTTTAGATGAGCACGTGAATGGCTGTTTTGTTCAATTTTATGTAATTTGTAGCTACTTTAGCACCGAATCTTCATTATCTTAGTTTGTAATCAAATCATATGCGTTATTCTTCATCTAATTTCATGTTTTCTTCCATTATTATGAGTAGCTAGATACATTAGCTACGGTTGTGGCTCAACCCTAGTGTGGGTATTGGATGGGTCTTGTGTTTTAATACATAGATGTTTATGGGTGGTTGATATTTGGACTGATTTGTGTTTTTTATGTTGGATTAGTGGTTGGAAATACTAATTTGTGCCTATTTGACTTGGGCTCTTCTTGAGAAAGATAGCTTAAGTCTAGGAAATCAGTCCAACAAAGAATTATGGCGTACTTAAGAGATTGATAACCCAACTAAAGGGTTAAATCTAGCAATAGTAATACCCGACTTGAGCCTACATTGCTTGTATAATTTCGACACCCAATTGGTCTTGAGAAAGTCAATTTGGGCAAAGTCACTCGAGCTACTGAGAGGTATAGAGTGAGTAATGTCGTGCATTGGCTATGTCACGATCCCAAACATAACATCTTTGCCTTAAACTTTAGAACCGGTCAAGTATTCACCTAAGGGGAAGTTACTTCCCTAGTACCTCATTACCTATTAGAAAACCCTTTCTAGCAACTATTCTTTGTTTAATTTAGCATCTCATTAGGATAAATGTAAAATTAATCAAAAGAACAACTATGATTTGAAGTTTAATTGCGAGCATTACGCATTGCTAGTTTATATAGGAATAAAATTCCCAAATCTAGCTCCATGTGGATTCGATCCCGACCTATTCGGGTGAGAGCTGCATCGACCGCTCTCGCCGCTCTATAGTGGTGCAGGGTTTAAACCGATCACCTTTTGGCGCCATTGCCAGGGAGCTAACGGTTTTGCTATCTATCTAAATAGTTTTGTTTTTTGCTTTTCTTTCCTTCTGCGATATTAATTTTTGTGTGATACCAATTCAGGTACAAAAAGGCGGCAAACAACAACAATGAGCCTCTTGGAAATATGATCCCGGGGGAGGAGGTTGATAACATCAGTGAGGATGTGGCGCCTCTTGTACCTCAAGGACAACGGAGAGGCCGCTAGGCACATGCTAATGCCAATGATAATATTCCATACTCCCCCGCCACCTCCAAGAGTGGCCCCTCTGGTGCTTCCCAGTGTAATTGTCCTACCCCGGATCCGGGCAGGCAATTTTCAAATTACCAATGTGATGCTGACATTGCTAGAGCAACGAGGATATTTCACGGGTGCTCACGACAAAAATGCTTGCAATCACCTTAAGGGTTTTGTTGATACATGTTGGGGGAGCAAGCAAATCAACGTGTCCGAGGATGCCTTGCGATTGAGACTATTCCCTTTCTCTCTTCGACGGAAGGCATTAGATTGGTTGGAAAGACTCCCCAACCACTCCATCCTTATATGGGATGAGTTGGCGGACAAATTCATTGCAAAGTTTTTCTCACCGGGGCACATGGAAACTCTGAAGGATGAAATCTTAGCTTTCAAACAAGAGCCCATTGAACCATTGCATGATATTTGGGAGCGATACTGGACCATGGTTAAGGAATGCCCTAACAATGATATGACTGAGGCAATGATACAACAGACATTCTACCGAGGCATTAACACAACAAATTAGTGCATAGTAAACTAACTAGCTGGGGGAATCTTCATGAACACGTCGTATGATCATGCTTGTAAGATATTGGATGAGATGGCAGACACTTCTTCCGATTGGCAAAGTAGAGCAAATGTGCCACAAGGTGACCCCACAGTCATTCACTTGCACGAAGAGCTCCATGATCATGGGCAGGCAATAGCAGAACTGACAACAACAATGAACCAGCTAGCAAAGGCACAGTTACAACAATTCAAGCTCCACGACAAGTGAATGCAATGGAGGGTGTCAACATGTTAGTGAACAAAAGAAGACAAAGCGGGCAACAGAACCAAGGGAATTCGGATCAATACAACCAAGATAGTGGTGGGTTCCAAGATGATGGGTATGAAGAGCAGAATGAAGAAGTGCAATACGTGAACAATTACCAAGGCCAAAGGGGCAATTCTTCCAACCAACAACAACAATGGAGATCATAAGGCAATTGGGGTAATCAACAACAAGGGAACAATAAATTGGGGTAATCAACAACAAGGGAACAATTATTGGAAGAACAACAATCAAAATCCTAATTGGGGCAACCAGAAAAATAATAAGAACAATTAGGGGCAATCAGGGGCAAGGCTTTCAAAGGCCCCTAGTGTATCAACAACGAAGCAATCCACCCCCATTTCCATCCCAAGGTCCTAGTTCATCCAACAATGACATGGGGAGAACTGAAATGATTTTTGAACGGATGATGAAAAAGAATGCTGACTCCGATGCTCAGTTAGCATCCCATAATACTTCAATCAGAAATTTGGAGTATCAGCTAGGCCAAATCTAACAGTCCTTGAATACTCGCCCCAAGGGGGCTCTACCTAGTGATACGGTAGTCAACCCGAAGGATGGGAATAATATCGGGCATGCAATGGCAGTAATAACAAGAAGTGGACGAGGCGGTGATGTGAATGCCTCCAAACAAAAGGAAATTTTGAATGATGAAGTTGAGTTGCAAGAGGATGAGATCCCTTTAGTGGCTGAAAATGTGATTGATGAGAACGAGAATGAAGAAGTGAGGATTGATATCAAAGATACCGAGGTGGAAACACATAATGACGTGAACCCGTCTACGGAACACGTAATAGACAAGCCGGAACCGGTTGTGCCTAAAGCCAAGGCTCCTTTGCCAAGGCCACCTCCACCTTATCCTCAAAGGCTCGCGAAGCAGAAAAATGAGAATCAGTTTAAGAAATTTATTGACATGATGAAGAGCTTATCCATTAATGTTCCTTTGGTGGAGGCTCTAGAACAAATGTCAGGTTATGCTAAATTCATGAAAGACTTGGTGACAAAGAAAAGATCCATAGATTGTGAAATTATCAAGATGACCCACCAAGTGTGTGTAATAGTGCATTCAATGGTTCCGAAGCTAGATGATCCCGGTGCTTTCAC
This sequence comes from Nicotiana attenuata, assembly GCF_001879085.1. NCBI lineage: Eukaryota > Viridiplantae > Streptophyta > Magnoliopsida > Solanales > Solanaceae > Nicotiana > Nicotiana attenuata. Next base: position 10,697,974 of record NC_031990.1, read on the forward strand.
CATTCCTTGCACAATTGAGAGTTCAGACTTTTCTAAAGCTCTATGTGATTTGGGGAAAGTATAACCTTGATGCCCTACTCAGTTTTCAAGACTTTTGGTATTGGGTAACCGAGGCCGACTTCCATGAGATTGCAAATGGCGGATAGATCAATGAAGAGACCATTGGGTATTATTGATGATGTTGTTGTTCGGGTGGACAAATTTATCTTGCTAGCTGATTTTGTGATTCTTGACTGCGAAGTCAATTTTGAGGTGCCTATAATCTTGGGAAGACCTTTCCTTGCAACTGGGTAGGCCTTAGTTGATGTGGAAGCAGGGGAACTCACTTTCCGAGTGGGTAATGAAAAAGTGGTCTTTCATGTGTGTAAGTCAATGAAGCAACCCAATTGTACCAAAGTGTGCTCATTTGTGGATCTTGTCACGGACTGATAATTGATGATACTAGTGCAATGATCAATGTGGAGGATCCTCTAGAGGCGGTTTTGTTGAATCTTGATGTAAATTAGGATGAAGGCCGTGTGGAGTGTGTCAATGCTTTACATGGAATGGGCTCTTACTCTTATGAGCCTCTGAAACTATCATTAGATCTTGAGAATAGGAAGACTCCACCAAACAAAGCCCTCAATCGAGGAACCTTTGGTGTTGGAGTTGAAGCCGTTGCCTCCAAACTCAAGTATGAATTCTTAGGCTCTAGTTCAACTTTGCCAGTTATTCTTTCCTCTTGTCTTACTAACATGCAGGTAGATGCCACATTGGCGGTGCTCCAAAAGCAAAAGAAGGGAATTGGATGGACTTTAGCTGATATTGGGGAATAAGCCCCGCATTTTGAATGCAAAAGATTATTCTTGAAGATGATGCAAAGCCCTCCTTGAATTATCAAAAGAGGTTGAACGAGGCAATGCAAGAAGTTGTGAAAAAGGAGGTGATCAAGTGGTTGGATGCCGGGGTTGTGTACCCCATCTTTGACAGTTCTTGGACTACGCCGGTGCAATGTGTGCCGAAGAAGGGTGGTGTGACCGTGGTGACCAATGCACAAAATAAACTAATTCCTACCTAGACAGTCACCGGATGGAGGGTGTGCGTGGATTACTGCAAGCTGAACAAAGTGACCCGCAAGGATCACTTTCCATTGCCTTTCCTTGACCAGATGCTTGATCGACTTGCTGGGCGTGCCTTATACTGTTTCTTGGATGGGTATTCTGGGTACAACCAAATATTGATTGCTCCGGAAGATCAGGAGAAGACTACCTTCACTTGCCCATATGGTACCTTTGCCTTTTCGAGGGTGCCATTCGGGTTATGTAATGCACCGGCTAGATTCCTCAGTGTATGATGGTCATTTTCACCGATATGGTGGAAGATATTTTGGAGGTGTTCATGGATGACTTTAGTGTCGTGGGTGACTCATTAGATGATTTCTTGAATAATCTTGATAGGGTGTTGGCCCGATATGAGGAAACCAATCTTGCGCTCAACTGGGAAAAATGCCACTTCATGGTTGAGGAAGGCATAGTCTTTGGTCATAAATTTCAAAACATGGCATAGAGGTGGACAAAGCTAAAATAGGGGTGATTTCAAGGCTTCCCCCCCCCCACTTTTGTTAAGGGGTTAGAAGTTTTCTTGGGCATGCGGGGTTCTACCGGAGATTTATCAAGGACTTTTCAAAGGTAGTGAATCCTTTTTGCAAGCTATTAGAAAAGGATGACAAGTTCGTGTTCGATGAGGGATGTATGCAAGATTTTGAACTTCTCAAGCACAAGTTGACCACCACTCCTACTATTACCACACCCAATTGGAGCTTGCCTTTCGAGGTCATGTGCGACGCGAGTGATGTTGCGGTTGGGGAAGTTTTGGGTCAAAGAGTGAATAAATGGTTTCATCTGGTGTACTACGCGAGCAAGACAATGAATTATTCCCAAAGAAACTACACGGTGACTGAAAAAGAGCTTTTGTCTATTGTGTTCGCAATGGAAAAATTTCGGCCGTATCTCATGGAGGCTAAGGTTATAGTGCATACCGATTATGCCACTTTTCGGTATTTGATGACGAAGAAAGATTCCAAAGCTAGGATGGTGCGATGGGTCTTGTTACTTCAAGAGTTTGGTTTGGAAATTGTGGACCGGAAAGGTAGTGAAAACCAAGTGGCGGACCATTTGTCCCTCTTGGAAGAGGAGGGGAGGCCGTGTGATGGCCTAGAGATCAATGATACATTTCCCAATGAGCAACTACTTTCTGTGTCAGTTAATGATATGCCATGGTTTACGGATGTTGCTAATTTCCTTGTGACTGGTGTAATCCCGCGTGAGCTCTCTTCTAACCGAAGAAAGTGGCCTCTCGATGTTACTGTTGTGCGAATCCAGAAATAGAGACCTTTCATCACCTGTACTTTAGATCATATGGAGCTAATAAAGTGTGGCAATATTTTCTCTCGCGTGTAGGAATCAACACTGATGGCTTATCATTGAATCAAGCTATTATTAGCTGTTGGAATGCAGAAGTGATGCCTAGAATTCAACCTATAATGCAGGCTCTCCCATCGATCATTCTGTGGGAACTTTGGAAAAGAAGGAATGGCAACAAATATGGGGATCCAGTGACCATTAGCAAAGTAATTTTCCAGATTTCTACCACATTACAATCACTAGTGAAGGTAAGGAAAGCTAGTCTTATTAAGGTACCTCATAACTGGTCAGAATTGCTTCATGTTCTGGAGACTATACACCAGTTTTTGAAGACTACAAAAGTGATTTGGAAATTNGATCTACACAAGTTTCTAACCCACATCTACTGTCTACGGAGCCTCTAATAGTACAACAGGATAATACAGTATTTGCCGGTAACAAGGCTCCGGCTATACCTTACACAAAATCAACTAAAGCTCCGAAAACAATGTGGCCTGAACCACGCAGGGCCCCGAGAGGAAAGGGGCTCACCAAAAAGCTGATGGGTGACTAGGGAGCTACGATCGGTGGACTGGAGTACCTGCTACGGATCCACTACAATCATAACACAAATGTAGCGCCCCCGGCAAAAGGGACGTCAGTACATTTGAATTGTACTGGTATGTATGAACAAACTTTGCTCCAAGTAAACTCGAACCATAAGCAAGTAAGTAGCAGTAATAAAGGTGACAATCAAATCCACAAGGAGGGAACAATTAAGCCAACAGGTATACAATCTCTCCTCCATAAACAAGCATGTAATTGTAATGGAAATAACAATCAAATCCACAAAGAAAGAGCAATTCAACAAGTTTACAATCTCTCCTGTTTCCCCTTCCACATTTCCACATCAATAATTTCACAATTTGTTCATAGTTCATTTCAATAGCGATTTTGATCGCTTTCCAACCTTATTACCTCGGCCACCCTTATCACCACAACCCACACCTTATTTCTTCGTGTTGCGGCGCGCAACCCGATCCCACCGAACAATCACAATTCACAAACAACACAACAACAATAACAATTCACAAAGAATAACAACAACAATCCTCAAGAAACGACAACAATGACCCTCAAGGAACAACAGCAACAATTTACATGAACTTCCATAGCCATCAATACCATTTCCATGTATTCCACTACTCATATGCATTAATAGGTCACAACGATAATTTCCCACGACAAACCACGTATGTTACTACCACGGTCATTCCGATCACATCAATTCCCATTTCCTTCCATTACTTGTTTCACAGTTCTTACCACATAGTACATTCACAATCGCAAACTTGGTTTATTTCTAATTACTTGCATCAATATAGCGAAGGCACAACCACAATAACTCAACCATACCAATCACAGGAATTTCACAACCAAATCACGTAGGAATCACATACCAAGCACTCAAACACCCAAACAAGGCGATTTTACAAGTTCAAAGTTAGCCATACATACCTGGAGCCGAATTCCCTTTTAACTTCTATTTCCAATTCACCAAATGGTCTAGCAACGTCAATCTAGTGCACAGTTAACGCGTATGACTTAGAAAAAAAGTTCACAATTTCTACTCAAACTANTTGGCCCTATAGTATGTCATGACTTCTGGGAATTGGATGTCTTGGGCAGAAAGATTGTGAACAATGACAAGTCACAATGTCCATATTTGAGGGTCAAAGCCAAAAGGAGATAACAATGAAGTGGGACAAAAGAAAAAGTGAAAGGAGAAGAAAGGGGCTGGACAAGGTTCAACAGTATGGTCGAATCCTAAGGGAGAAGATCTTGCTGTGATTTTTTTCTACTAACAAGGTGTTCTTTTTTGCAGTAAAAGGTATTACATCCATGCCTTACCATGATTTTCGAGCTCAATGGGTGGTATTAGTACTTGATACTCATTCCCTTGAAGGAGAAAGTATTGTATGCATAAGCATGGAAAAGATGGAGCTAACATGTACTTATGACAGGAAGCTGCACAGTTTTTGGGCATACGACAACTTCATTTTATGGCATCAAAATCTGGGAGCCATTACAGCACAAAACTGCTGCAATACAAAGAATAAAACAACAAAAGACTAGAGGTCACTGAAAATCAATAGCAAATAGGACATCAACACATCTGTGCACACTCTTTTGACAATGGATCAGCTTGTTCGAATCCTAAGGGAGGAGACCATGTTGATTTTGTTTTTTACTAACAATCTGTTGACACTTGATGGTCTAGATCTGTTGAAAAAGAAAAAGAAGATCGAGCGGATGATACAGATATGGAATCACACAAAATATATAGGGAGCCAGGCAAACATTAGGATAACACAATTGGATTCTCAAAATGAGACAACAAGAGACCATTATGTTCAAATCCACAAGGAAGAGAACATATTGATCATATTTTATTCTAATATCGCTTTCTTTTTGCAGGAGATGTTACTGTACCTATGCCATATTTTCTGAGGAACTATCAGTTAGTGGTATTAGCACAATGCGCTCATTCCATGGTAGGGAATCAACGATATGCATAAGCATAGGAATAAGGATTGATGCGAGGATAATAGGTGGTTGATTAGATGCCAAAACCTGGAGGTGGAGGCTGTTTTAAACCATCATACATACCTATATACTCGGGCATTCATTCAAACAGCGTGGAATCACTTTTCAGCCACAAAGGAAGGACGCACAAAAGAGTAGCTACAAGGGAGAACTGCCTAGAAGGACCAGTCATATAAGCAACTTAGATAAGTCTTTTCGGAATCAATAATAGAAGCAAGGAATGTAGTTGGAACTCAGTACCGAATACATTTCCATCTATAATACTCCACCGAAGATGCCATACAAGGAGAGACTCAACTTCATGATGGTGATCACACATTTTTCTCAACAAAAAAGACATGCTCACACAGTTCTGGAGCATCAAGTTAAATGAAGCTGCATGGGAATTTACTGTATTAACACAATATGCAGGTACAGGTCCTGGACATCATGGTTCATTAAGTCAATGGGATTGGACTGATCAAGTTAGCAACAATCACGTTTGGAATCTGGAGCAATAGTGGAACATCAGGGCAGGGCACTTTGCGAAAGAAGGTGCAACTACCTGTTTAGCGATTGAGGATCGAGGGACATTGAATCGGATAGTGTACTGCTGGTCAGATATGGAGCATTCATGATCAACTCACTAGGCAAAGATTATAATGCTGGACAACTGGGATAGTTTTTATTCATGAAATTTTATGCATTTTTAGATTTTTTTTACAAAGTATTACCTAGTTCAAAATGTACTACCTTAATTGAGTATAATCTGCTCAATTAAGGTAATAGGACATATGTCTTTACATTTGGTATGACTCTACATCACATTGTTTTTTATTTTTAGATATATATAAAACTATCCCTAGGCACCTCGCCTAGTGGATTTATTAAAAAAAAACCAACGAAGAAGCTCAAACGGGGTAGTTTGGATTTCTATTGGGATGAGCCGTACTTGTTCAAGATTTGCACTGACGGAGTTATCCGGAGGTGTGTCCCAGAGGAGGAGCAATTGAGTATCTTAGAGGCTTGTAATTCCTCTCCCTATGGTGGCCATCATGGCGGGGTGAGGACAGCTTTGAAGGTTCTTAGTTGTGGGTTTTACAGGCCAACTTTGTATAAAAATGCATGTGAACTTGTGAAGAGGAGCGACAAATGTCAAAGAGCAGGTGGAATTTCGAAGAAAGATGAGATGCAACTCAACAACATTCTAGAAGTTGATATTTTTGATGTGTGGGGTATTCATTTCATGGGCCCGTTTGTATGCTCGTGGGGGAACACATACATTCTTGTGGCGGTTGACTATGTTTCAAAGTGGGTCGAGGCCGTGGCTCTACCCAACAATGAGGCCCGAAGTGTTGTTGCATTTCAGAAAAAGAGCATTTTCACTAGGTTTGGCACTCCTCGTGCGATCATAAGTGATGGGGGCTATTATTTTTGTAATCGAGCTTTTGACACTTTGCTTGCAAAGTATGGTGTCAATCACAAAGTTTCTACTCCTTATCATCCTCATGCGAGTGGCCAAGTTGAAGTCTGAAACAGGGAAATCAAGAGTATATTGTCAAAGACGGTCAATGAAAATAGAACCGATTGGTCAAAGAAGTTGGATGATGCTCTATGGGCTTATAGGACTGCTTAGAAAACTACGATTAGTATGTCTCTGCACCGGTTGGTGTTTAGGAAAGCTTGTCATCTTCCGGTTGAGTTAAAGAACAAACTCATGTGGGCTTTGAGGAAGCTGAATCTTGAATGGGATGTGGTAGCAAATCTTCGTGTGGAGCAGCTCAATGAACTTGATGAATTCCGATTCCATTCCTACTCTAGTTTGTCCTTGTACAAGGACAAGATGAAGTACCTTTATGACAAGTATGCTCGTAGCAAGGAGTTCATAGTGGGTGATTTGGTTCTCCTTTTCAATTCTCGGTTACGTCTGTTTCTGGGAAGCTTAAGTCAAAATGGAGTGGACCTTTTGAAGTGGTACTTGTGACTCCGTTTGGTGCACTTGACTTGAAAAGCAAAAATGGTGAGATCTTCAGAGTTAATGGGCACAGAGTCAAGCACTATCGTGGCAAGATTGATGACAGCCACATGGTGGCAATGATCCTACTAAAGTGATTTGATGGTAGCCTGCGTCGTGCCGCGACGTTAAATCAGGCACTTCTTGGGAGTTAACCCATGTGTCTTTCTTTTTGTTTTTGATTTTCATTGATTTTCTTTTTAGTACAGGATTTGTTTTGGGACTAACTGGTTTCGAGATGTGTGTAGGTTGTTTTGATACAGTGCAGGACCAAGTTGAAAAAATGTCACTCTCTAAAGTTTGCACTGCGGCCGCATTGCATTTCTTGCGGCCGCAAAGGCCTTAGTGCGGGAGGGGGGGGATATTCAATGCGGTCCGCAGTGTTGAAAATGGGGGTTCTCGAAAGTTTGTCACCGCGGACGCAATGCATTTTATACTGTCCGTTGTGGCCCACTACGGCCGCAGAGCATTTCTTGCGGTCTGTAGTAGCTATCTCCCTAATGCTTCATATGGTAAACCACCGCGGTCCGCGGTGCATTTTATGCATCCGCGGTGGGGGTAAGTAACGTGGGTCCCAGGTCCTTTTTCTATAAATAGGACCTCAGACCTTCATTTATACTTTTCAATCCTTTGCTCTCTCAATAGTAAAAAACAATGTTCATCAAGACCTAACTGTACAAATTCAATCTCTAATCTTCATTCATCTCTGCTACATCTCATTACTGGTACTTTTAATCTTTCCCTAGTTTTTAACTTTGTTAATTTTCTTTTAATTAGTTAATTTTACTTCTTTTTTTTAATTCTTTTTTCTTTCAATTTTGTAGTGTAGGTTTACTTTATGATGTTTTAATTAGGATTAGTTAGTGACAAATGATGATTAACCACCTAGTGGGTTCATAATAGGAGAAAATTAGGCTATAAACTTGAAGAATATTTGAGCCCTAGGTTGGTGTTGCTGGGTTAAGCTTACCGCGATTGCAATGGTTTTTCTGCGGTCTGCAGTGCTTCTCTACGGTCCGCAATGCCATTTTATGCGGGACCGCGATGGTGAAACTTCAGATATTTGAATGTTGAGGATCGCGGTTGCGGTCAAATTTTTGCGGTCCGCGGTGCCTTATCTCGGCCACAGACCATTTCTTGCGGTCCGTGGTGCCTGGAATCAGGGAGTGGGTACTCTGACCCCCACCTCAATGCAGACCATGATTCCAGTTTGTGCGGTCCGCTGTGGTCCCTTTGCGGCCGCATTGCATTATATGCGGTCCGCTGTCTGCTGTCTGCAATATTTTTCTTCACTGATTCTTCTGATACTGTGATATTAACAAGTTTTAACTGAAATCCACTTGCAGACAATGGTCAAATCACGAGGCGGTGGTGAAAAAACAAAAGGGAAAAGCTGGGTCCTCCCGGAGTAGGGGACGAGGTATGATTAGATTGACCCCCCAAGTTAGGCAGGCAATAAAGGAGACAAGAAAGTCAATAAGGGCTGCTGATAGAGCTGCTTCCCATCTAGAGGGAAGTGAGTATTTACCCTCCCGGGAGGCATCTGAGTCTGATTTAGTGCCGGAGCATATGCCTCACTTCCTGGAGAGGATGAGATTGAGAGATGAACCTACCCCTCAGGGCTCTCCCACTGCTCAAGCTTCAATCCAGATTTCTTCTGAGTCTTCTGAGGGCTCAGCTGAGAGCGGTGACAGTGCCTCTTCTACCTCACCTATAACTTCAACACCCGGTGAGGATCCCATAGAAGAAGGAGGAGGTGAGCCCCAAGTTGGAGAGATGGAGAGAACTAGGAAACCGGAGGCTTGGCAAGATAGGTATGTGAGTGAATTGGCATACCACAAGTTCAGAGAATGGTGGCCCGAGAGGAAGTTGAGACTTGAACGGACTTTCGTTAATAGGGACCTCTTGCCTCACAACCCTAATGTGAGGAGGCAGCTCATCGAGAGAGTGGGTTAGGAATAATTCACAGGCAATGTTGAGGATGCAAATGAGCACTTAGTTAAGGAGTTCTACACTAATGTTGCCCACATAAAATAGGGCACTAAAGTGACTAAGGTGCGGAATCTGATAGTGAAATTTGATGGGAATACAATCAATGACTACCCGGGTTTTATGGAGGAAGATGAATCACTATATTTAGAGAAGGTAGCATTAGGTGAGGCAGCCCGTCCGTGGTTGGCAGAATACCTGGCACTCCCCAGTACGTCCCCAGCATGGTTGACTAAGGAGTCCAAATTTTGAGGAGGATTCTAAACTTCAAAGCAAAGGGTTGGGAGACGTTCGTATACAGTAGGTTGGATCCCACCACTCATGAGAAATCCATGCCTATCTATCGGTCAATCTTGGTGGCTTCTATAATGGCAGGGTACCCGATCAACGTCGGGAATGTGATGTTTGAGGTGATCACACGGGTGGTCAATGAAGGTGATAGATCTTATCCCTTCCCAAATTTCCTGACTATGTACCTTGATGACTTGGAGGTGGACAAGAGGAGATTTGATTTGAAGGTGAGGCCAAAGGTACCTTTTTCTTGGTACAACCTGCAGAATGATGACAATCCCAAGGGCAAAGATCCTAATGGCAAATCCACTACTTCTACTGGCCAATCTGAGGAGCCAGTAGTGGTAGTACCTCCTTCTCAGCCTCCCTCAGCTACCCCAGATACTGCCCAAGGACCTTCTACTACCACTGCCCCAGATATCCCCTCATCTTCAGCCTATCCATTGACTGCCCACTGTTTGAGCCAGACGCTTGCCAGTATCAACAACGTGATGCAGGTAGCTATTTCTAAGCTGTCTGTGCTTTCTCCCTCGGTGGCAGCCCAGTCTGTACCCCCTCAGCCACAGGTCCCACAGTCAGTGGAGGAAACTCTCAAGGAGCTTCTGGACAACCAGAAGAAGCTCTTGGAGAACCAGCAGACGATATTGGATGCTGTGGATTCTCATGGGAAAGCAATGAAAGACCTAGCAAAGGAACCTAAGAAGTTAAGAAAGACTCGAGCATCAAAGGAGTCAGTGAAGGAGTTAAGAGTTGAAGTGGAGAGAATGAAGGCTGCTGATCAATTACCCTTGGAGCTCTTATTGCACGATCCGACCCCAGCAGTCCAACCTGAGCAGGAGTAGGATGCATAGAGGGCACCAAAGAGGAGAAGGGTTATTCCCCGTACTGATGATGCAGTGATCGAGTTGGCGGTAGCCTCGAGGAAGGTTCCTCGTATTTTGATGACATGGTGTTGTAAATATGATCTATTCTCTTTTATATGCATTGATTTTCACTTTTGGTATGTTACATAATTTTTACCGAGTTTATTTC
>NC_031990.1:10708297-10713460 GCF_001879085.1 Nicotiana attenuata
ACATAATTTTACCTAGTTATTTCACTTTTCGTACTTTGCAACTTTGGTCTGTATATAAAGTTACTTTCTGATGTATATATTCATTTCCCCCTTATGTACATTCGTCTAAATCCCCTTTTGTAGATATTCATTTTACTTTTCGCATTTTTCTTTCATAGCTATTTATTTCATTTGGGTAGCTTATTTTTTTGAGTTTTGCGTTCAAACAAGCCTTTGGTTTTCTTAATGCCACGGTTCATTCCAAAGGTGGAATTTGTGTGAACCGGGTGGCTCTTCCCGATGATGGATGGCGTGATAAACTTCTTAAGGGTTTGAGTCTGTTTTTTTGTGTAAATAGTAGCTAGTAATAGTGCCTCAGGCAATACGTCACTTGGGCCTAACACATTTGCTTTTGATCCTATGGTTATAAACAAATTCGTGTGTATATGATGGTGATAGTGGTGACTTTGAGACTCTTGTGTTGGCCGACAATCATCAAGTGGTTTTTCGGGAAAGTCAATTTGGGCAAAGTCACTCGAGCTACGGAGATATAGAGTGAGTAGTGTCGTGCATTGGCTATATCGCGATCCCAAACATGACATCTTTTCCTTGGACTTTAGAACCCGTCAAGTAATAATTTAGCATCTCATTAGGATAAAAGTAGAAGTAATCAAAAGAACAACTATGATTGGAAGTGTAATTGAGAGCATTATGCATTGCTAGTTTAGATAAGAGTCAAATTCCCAAATCTAGCTCCCCGTGGATTCGATCCTGACCTATTCGGGTAAGAGCTGCATTGACCGCTCTCGCCGCTCTATAGTGGTGTAAGGTTGGCAACGATCACCTTTTGGTGCCGTTGCCGGGGAGCTAATGGTCTTGGCTATCTATCTAAATAGTTTTGTGTATTATTTTTCTTTCCTTCTGTGATACTAATCTTTGCGTGGTGCCAATTCAGGTACAAAATGGCGGAAAACAACAACAATGACCTTCTTGGAAATGTGATCCTGGGGGAGGAGGTTGATGACATTGGTGAGGATGAGGTGCCTCTTGTACATCAAGGATGATGGAGAGGCCGCTAGGCCAATGCTAATGCCAATTATAATATTCCAGACCCTCCCCCGTCACCTCCAAGAGTGGCCCCTTGGGTGCTTCCCAACCAAGGATATGCCAGTGCAATTATCCCACCTCGGATCCGGGCGGGCAATCTTCAAATTACCAATGTGATGCGGACCTTGGTATGGAGCTCCACGATAGTTAGCAAAGGCACAGTTACAACAGGTTCAAGCTCCACGACAAGTGAATNCAATGAGTCTAGAACTTGCCCTGAATATTTGTGTAGGTGAAATCCTAAGTGTATTTCGACTTGAGAAGTGATTATAGGCTCTCCTTGATCTGAATGATATCTTGAAAACATCCATATCCTACCAATAATAATGTCCCAAGTCAACCCCTTTGAGCCATAGCCTTTTTTTCTTCAAAAACCATGATACAAGCCTTTACCCGTTTTAAGAAGACCCTCTCTTGGCACCCAATATTTCCTTAGCACATGGCAAAATTATAAGTTTGGGGGAGAGACGAGGAATGCAACAAAGTGGTAAAAGGTACGAAAGCAAAGAAAAGGTAAAGCAAAAAAGAAAAAGAAAGAAAATCAAAAAGTCAAAAAGAATGAGCAATATAGAAGAAATTAGGGGATTGAATAAAAGTAAAGTGATGAAAGGCATGGAAATCTTAGAAAGGAGAAAAAGGTATGAAATGAACAAGAAAGAGTGACAGTGTGTCTCTCTTACCCCTAAGAAAGAAGTAAATGACTTAAAAAGTCAAGAGAATGTGTGCCAAGATCAAGCAAATAAAGTGCTTAAGGGAAGATGGAACCCACTTAGACCAAATATTTCCTACCCTGAACCAAAAGCCTTCACTATATCTCCACAAAAGCCCTATATGATCTTGAGTTGAATGAATCTTACATTAGTGGTGACTCACATAAGGGGCAAGATTATGGTACTTAGAGTCGGACTTGTGACCTTTCTTTGAGAGAGATGAGTGTGTTTTCCATAATCCTCGTTATGAGTGCTACAACCTAAAAGTGAGGTTTGCTTATCAAGAGTTGAAGAGTATGAGTTGGGGTTCCACAATGACCAAAGTAGTAGAAAGAGTTTCTTTGATGGATCGAGTCAATCCTTGATGCTCTTGTGTCGCACTAAAACCATGGTGTTTAAAAGGTTGAATGTTGTTAATGATTCATTTGAACCGAGAGCAATTGTTAGTCCCAATTGATGGTAGATGAGGTCACTTTAGGTCAGCTGAATTTTCTTGGTTGTATTCTTAAGGAGGTGGGACTTATTTTGTTTGCTCGAGGACAATCAAAAGCTTAAGTTCGGGGGAGTTGATAACTAGGGATTCTAGTTCATTTTATACTCCTTTTAATTTGAGTTTTGATTAAAAATGAATACAAATAGTCCTAAAAGGCTTACATGTTGTATTTGTTTGCAGGGTTTAGTCAAAAAAGTGACAAGAGTAAAAAAAAAACTAGCTCAAAAAGGAGTGAAACATGCACAAGTACCAAGAACAAGGCAGAACAAGGCAAAGCACACCTGTAACAGACCCACCGCGGCCGCAATCCATTTAGTGCGGTCCGCGGTAAGGACATTCGGAAAGGTGCTAATTTCGGAAGCTCAAGCACTGCGGCTGCAAACCATTTTGTGCGGACCGCAGTAGCCTTACTGCGACCGCAATCGATTTAATGCGGTACGCGGAGCAGAGATTCAGAGAGCTGGGATTTCAATAGTTGGAAGCCATTGCGGCCGCAAACAATTTCATGCGGACCGCAGTGAAGCCACCGCGACCGCGGTACATTTTGTCCGGACCGTGGTGGACAGTTTCGGAGACACAAAAATTCAAGCCAAAAGCCTCACCGCGGCCGCGGTGCATTTTCCGCAGTCCGCGGTACCTCTGCAGGGGTATTTTTGTCCAGAGAATTCGACCTAGTATAAATACTTTCTTTTCACATTTTTAGGGTATCTTTTGAAATCTAACTTTTAGATAAGCACGTGAACGGCTGTTTTGTTCCATTTTGAGTAAATTGTAGCTACTTTAGCACTAAATCTTCATTATCTTAGTTTGTAATCAAATTATATGGGTTATTCTTCATCTAATTTCATGTTTTCTTCCATTATTATGAATAGCTAGACCTATTAGCTAGGGTTGTGGCTCAACCCTAGTGTGGGTATTTGATGGGTCTTGTGTTTTAATGCTTAGATGTTTAAGGGTGGTTGATATTTGGACTGATTTTTTGTTTTTTTATGTTGGATTAGTGGTTGCAAACAATAATTTGTGCCTATTTGACTTGGGCTCTTCTTGAGAAAGAGAGCTTAAGTCTAGGAAATCATTCCAACAAGGAATTGGGGCGTACTAAAGAGATTGATAGCCCCAATTAAAGGTTAAATCTAGAGATAGTAATACCCGACTTGAGCCTACATTTCTTGCATAATTTCAACACCTAATTGGTCTTGAGAAAGTCAATTTGGGCAAAGTCACTCGAGCAACCGAGATATAGAGTGAGTAGTGTCGTGCATTGGCTATATCGCGATCCCAAACATGACATCTTTTCCTTAGACTTTAGAACCCGTCAAGTATTCACCTTAGCGGAAATCACTTCCCTAGTGCCTCGTTAGATATTAGAAAACCCTTCTAGCAATTATTCATAGTTTAATTTAGCATCTCATTAGGATAAAAGTAGAAGTAATCAAAAGAACAACTATGATTGGAAGTGTAAATGAGAGCATTATGCATTGCTAGTTTAGATAAGAATCAAATTCCCAAATCTAGCTCCCCGTGGATTCGATCCTGACCTATTCGGGTAAGAGCTGCATTGACCGCTCTCGCCGCTCTATAGTGGTGCAGGGTTGGCAACGATCACCTTTTGGCGCCGTTGCCGGGGAGCTAATGGTCTTGGCTATCTATCTAAATAGTTTTGTGTATTGTTTTTCTTTCCTTCTGTGATACTAATCTTTGCGTGGCGCCAATTCAGGTACAAAATGGCGGAAAACAGCAACAATGACCTTCTTGGAAATGTGATCCTGGGGGAGGAGGTTAATGACATTGGTGAGGATGAGGTGCCTCTTGTACATCAAGGATGATGGAGAGGCCGCTAGGCCAATGCTAATGCCAATTATAATATTCCAGACCCTCCCCCGCCACCTCCAAGAGTGGCCCCTTGGGTGCTTCCCAACCAAGGATATGCCAGTGCAATTGTCCCACCTCGGATCCGGGCGGGCAATCTTCAAATTACCAATGTGATGCTGACCTTGGTGTGGAGCTCCACGACAGTTAGCAAAGGCACAGTTACAATAGGTTCAAGCTCCACGACAAGTGAATGCTATGGAGGGTAGCAACATGTTTGTGAACAAAAGAAGACCAGGAGGGCAACAGAACCAAGGAAATTCGGATCAATACAACCAAGATAGTGGTCGGTTCCAAGATGATGGGTATGAAGAGCAAAATGAAAATGTGCAATATGTGAACAATTATCAAGGCCAAAGGGGCAATTCTTCCAACCAACAAAAACAATGGAGATCCCAAGGCAATTGGGGTAATCAACAATAAGGGAACAAAAATATGGGTAATCAACAACAAGTGAACAATAATTTGGGGAACAACAATCAAAATACTAATTAGGGCAACCAAAACAACAATCAGAACAATCAGGGTAACTGGGGTAACAACAACAACATCTGGGGTGGAAACAACAATCAGGGGGGTTGGAACAATAACAATCAGGGAAATCGGGGGCAAGGCTTTCAAAGGCCCCGAATGTATCAACAACCGAGCAATCGACCCCCATTTCCATCCCAAGGTCCTAGTTAATCCGATCATGACATGGGGAGAATTTAAATGATGTTTGAACAGATGATGAAAAATAATGCTGACTCATATGCTCAGTTAGCATCCCACAATACTTCAATTAGAAATTTGGAGGTTCAGCTAGGCTAAATCTCACAGTCCTTGAATAATCTCCCTTTAGGGGGCTCTACCTAGTTATACAGTAGTCAACCCGAAGGGTGGGAACAATACCAGGCATGCAATGGCGGTAATACAAGAAATGGATGAGCGGTGATGTGAATGCCTCAAACAAAGGAAATTTTGAATGATGAAGTTGAGTTGCAAGAGGATGAGATCCCGTTTGGT
>NC_031990.1:10713480-10725443 GCF_001879085.1 Nicotiana attenuata
ACCCGTTTGGTGGTTGAAAAAGTGTGATTGATGAGAATGAGAATGAAGAAGTGAGGATTGATATCAAAGATACCGAGGTGGAAACACATAATAACGTGAACCCTTCTAGGGAACACGTAATGGACATGCCGAAACCGGTTGTGCCTAAAGCCAAGGCTCCTTTTCCAAGGCCACCTCCAGCTTATCCTCAAAGGCTCGCGAAGCAGAAAAATAAGAATCAGTTTAAGAAATTTATTGACATGATGAAGAGCTTATCCATTAATGTTCCTTTGGTAGAGGCTCTAGAACAAATGTCGGGTTATGCTAAATTCATGAAAGCCTTGGTGACAAAGAAAAGATCCATGGATTGTGAAACTATCAAGATGACCCACCAAGTGAGTGCAACAGTGCATTCAATGGCTCCGAAGCTAGAATATCCCGGTGCTTTCACCATTCCTTGCACCATTAGGAGTGTAGACTTTGCTAAAGCTCTATGTGATTTGGGGGCCAGTATTAACTTGATTCCCTACTAAGTTTCCAAGACTTTGGGTATTGGGCAACCGAGTCCGAATTTCATGAGATTGCAAATGGCGGATAGATAAATGAAGAGACCATTGGGTATTATTGATGATGTTCTTGTCTGGTTGGACAAATTTATCTTGCCAGCTGATTTTGTGATTCTTGACTTCGAGATCAATTTTGAGGTGCCTATAATCTTTGGAAGACCTTTCCTTGCAACTGGGAAGGCCTTAGTTAATGTGGAAGCAACGGAACTCACTTTCCGAGTGGGTGATAAAAAAGTGATCTTTCATGTGTGTAAGTCAATGAAGCATCCCAATTGTACAAAAGTGTGCTCATTTGTGGATCTTGTCACGACATTGATAATTGATGATACCAGTGCAATGATCAATGTGGAGGACCCTCCAGAGGCGGTTTTGTTGAATCTTGATGTAAATAAGGATGAAGGCCGTGTGGAGTGTGTCAATGCTTTACATGTAATGGGCTCTTACTCTTATAAGACTACGAAGCTATCTTTGGAACTTGAGAATAGAAATACTCCACCAACAAAGCCCTCATCGAGGAACCTCCGGTGATGGAGTTGAAACCCTCGCCTCCACAACCCAGGTATGAATTCTTAGGCCCTAGTTCAATTGGATGGACTTTAGCTGATATTCGGTGAATAAGCCTCGTATTTTGTATGCACAAGATTATTCTTGAAGATGATGCAAAGACCTCCTTGGAACATCAAAGGAGGTTGAATGAGGCAATGTAAGAAGTTGTGGAAAAGGAGGTGATCAAGTGGTTGGATGTCGGGGTTGTGTACCCTATCTCTGCCAGTTCTTGGACTTCGCCGGTGCAATGTGTACCGAAGAAGGGTGGTATGACCATGGTGACCAATGCGCAAAATGAACTAATTCCTACCCGGACAGTCACCGGATGTAGGGTGTGCATGGATTACTGCAAGCTGGACAAAGTGACCCGCAAGGATCACTTTCCATAGCCTTTCCTTGACCAAATGCTTGATTGACTTGCTGGGCGTGCCTGCTANAGCTTATCCTCAAAGGCTCGCGAAGCAGAAAAATGAGAATCAGTTTAAGAAATTTATTGACATAATGAAGAGCTTATCCATTAATGTTCCTTTGGTGGAGGTTCTAGAACAAATGTCGGGTTATGCTAAATTCATGAAAGACTTGGTGACAAAGAAAAGATCCATGGATTGTGAAACTATCAAGATGACCCACCAAGTGAGTGCAACAGTGCATTCAATGGCTCCGAAACTAGAATATCCCGGTGCTTTCACCATTCCTTGCACCATTGGGAGTGTAGACTTTGCTAAAGCTCTATGTGATTTGGGGGCCAGTATCAACTTGATTCCCTACTAAGTTTCCAAGACTTTGGGTATTGGGCAACCGAGTCCAAATTTCATGAGATTGCAAATGGCGGATAGATAAATGAAGAGACCATTGGGTATTATTGATGATGTTCTTGTCTGGTTGGACAAATTTATCTTGCCAGTTGATTTTGTGATTCTTGACTGCGAGATCAATTTTGAGGTGCCTATAATCTTTGGAAGACCTTTCCTTGCAACTTGGAAGGCCTTAGTTGATGTGGAAGCAGCGGAACTCACTTTCCGAGTGGGTGAAGAAAAGTGTGCTCATTTGTGGATCTTGTCACGACAGTGATTGTCACGCCCCAAATTCGAGGGACATGACCGGCGCCTGATCGGGTAGCCCCAGCCAAGCAAACCTGGATGCCTTTCCTAACCCACATGTTAACCCATGTTTTCCTTACTCAATTATTCTAAGAATTTGCCAAATAATTAATTAAGAACCCTTTTTAATTTACAAAACACATACATACTTGCATAATAGTAATGAAATCACCAACTCGTTACCAACGTATGAAAACACGGATCTACACAAGTTTCTAACCCACATCTACTGTCTACGGAGCCTCTAATAGTACAATAGGATAATACAGTATTTGCCGGTAACAAGGCTCCGGCTATACCTTACACAAAATCAACTAAAGCTCCGGAAACAATGTGGCCTGAACCACGCAGGGCCCCGAGAGGAAAGGGGCTCACCAAGAAGCTGATGGATGACGAAGGGGAGCTACGATCGGTGGACTGGAGTACCTGCGGATCCAACTACAATCATAACACAAATGTAGCGCCCCCGGCAAAAGGGGACGTCAGTAGATTTGAATTGTACTGGTATGTATGAAAAAACTTTGCTCCAAGTAAAATCGAACCATAAGCAAGTAAGTAGCAGTAATAAAAGTGACAATCAAATCCACAAGGAGGGAACAATTAAGACAACAGGTATACAATCTCTCCTCCATAAACAAGCATGTAATTGTAATGGAAATAACAATCAAATCCACAAAGAAAGAGCAATTCAACAAGTTTACAATCTCTCCTGTTTCCCCTTCCACATTTCCATATCAATAATTTCACAATTTGTTCGTAGTACATTTCAATAGCAATTTCGATAGCTTTCCAACCTTATTACCTCGGCCACCCTTATCACCACAACCCACACCTTATTTCTTCGTGTTGCGGCGCGCAACCCGATCCCACCGAACAATCACAATTCACAAACAACACGACAACAACAACAATTCACAAAGAATAACAACAAAAATCCTCAAGAAACAACAACAGTGACCCTTAAGGAACAACAACAACAATTTACAAAGAATAACAACAACAATCCTCAAGAAACAACAACAATGACCCTCAAGGAACAACAACAACAATTTACATTAACTTCCATAGCCATCAATACCATTTCCCTGTATTCCACTACTCATATGCATTAATAGGTCACAACGATAATTTCCCACGACAAACCACATATGTTGCTACCACAGTCATTGCGATCACATCAATTCTCATTTCCTTCCATTACTTGTTTCACAGTTCTTACCACATAGTACATTCACAATCGCAAACCTGGTTTATTTCTAATTACTTGCATCAATATAGCGAAGGCACAACCACAATCACTCAACCATACCAATCACAGGAATTTCACAAACAAATCACGTAGAAATCACATACCAAGCACTCAAACACCCAAACAAGGCGATTTTACAAGTTCAAAGTTAGCCATACATACCTGGAGCCGAGTTCCCTTTTAACTTCTATTTCCAATTCACCAAATGGTCTAGCAACGTCAATCTAGTGCACAGTTAACGCGTATGACTTAGAAAAGAAGTTCACAATTTCTACTCAAACTTATTTAGGTCATCAACCCATCTTTGTACCATCTTTTACTCCTACCCAATTACTCTCACTAGGTTTTAGGTTATAGAATGACATGCATGTATGAGTTCAACCACTATTTTCAAAGACCAATGCATGAGACTCCCCCCCCCTTAGTTTAAACCAGAATTTTAGTGAAAAGGGTTAGGGATGTTACCTGCAAGAAAAGGGGGATGAAGATAAGCTTGAAATTTCCCGGCCCGGATGGTTTTGAAGAATCAAATTTTGGAGAAGATGACTTTCTCTCTCAAGACCCTCTCTTCCTCTCTCTTATTTTGTGCAGAAGATCGTTAAAAATGAGGGGCTGGGGGTATTTTATTAAAAAGGGGGTCGGGTATAAAATTTAGAAAATAGAAGCCCGAGCAAGATCTGCGGTCGCATTCTGCGATCGCAGAACTGAAATGCGGTCCGCAGATTGGACCGCAGAATTGCCCCCAAAACTCTGATGATTCTGTTTGGGTCTGCGACAGGAATGCGGTCTGCATTCCTGTTATGCGGTCGCATTGTGCGCCGCAGAACTGACCTTCACAAATCCTTGAGGAACTTATGCGACGATTATGCGGTCCGCATATTGGTTATGCGATCGCATAATAGACCGCATTTTCAACATTAGTTTTGACAACTCTTCTGTTCCACTCTGCGGTAGAAATGCGGTCCGCATATCAATTATGCGATCGCATTTTGGACCGCATCTTGATCTCAAGTTTAACCAAACCACAGCTTCACTATGCGGTAGGAATGCGGTCCGCATACCAGATCTGCGACCGCATTCTTTACCGCATAATGGCATTTTTCTGGCAAATTGATTCTTTTGATTTTTACAAGCTTAGATCAATACCAAGGGTCCGAACCGCGGCGAGCTTTCTACGCATTCCTAACACATATTCGGAGTCGACACCACAAGATACTAGGTTTTGAGCAAAAAAAAATTTACGGGGCCTCACAGTGATAATTGATGATACCAGTGCAATGATCAATGTGGAGGACCCTCCAGAGGCGGTTTTGTTGAATCTTGATGTAAATAAGGATGAAGGCCGTGTGGAGTGTGTCAATGCTTTACATGTAATGGGCTCTTACTCTTATAAGACTACGAAGCTATCTTTGGAACTTGAGAATAGAAATACTCCACCAACAAAGCCCTCAATCAAGGAACCTCCGGTGATGGAGTTGAAACCCTTGCCTCAACAACCCAGGTATGAATTCTTAGGCCCTAGTTCAATTGGATGGACTTTAGCTGATATTCGGTGAATAAGCCTCGTATTTTGTATGCACAAGATTATTCTTTAAGATGATGCAAAGCCCTCCTTGGAACATCAAAGAAGGTTGAACGAGGCAATGTAAGAAGTTGTGGAAAAGGAGGTGATCAAGTGGTTGGATGTCGGGGTTGTGTACCCTATATCTGCCAGTTCTTGGACTTCGCCGGTGCAATGTGTACCGAAGAAGGGTGGTATGTCCATGGTGACCAATGCGCAAAATGAACTAATTCCTACCCGGACAGTCACCGGATGGAGGGTGTGCATGGATTACTGCAAGCTGGACAAAGTGACCCGCAAAGATCACTTTCCATTGCCTTTCCTTGACCAAATGCTTGATTGACTTGCTGGGCGTGCCTTCTACTATTTCTTTGATGGGTATTCTAGGTACAACCAAATTTTTATTGCTCCGGAAGATCAGGCGAAGACTACCTTCACTTGCCCATAGGGTACCTTTGCCTTTTTGAGGATGCCATTCGGGTTGTGTAATGCACCCGCTACATTCCAGCGGTGTATAATGGCCATTTTCACCTATATGGTGGAAGATATTTTGGAGGTGTTCATGGATGACTTTAATGTCGTGGGTAACTCATTTAATGAATGCTTGAGGAATCTTGATAGGTTGTTGGCCCGATGTGAGGAAACCGATCTTGTGCTCAACTGGGAAAAATGTCACTTCATGGTTGAGGAGGGCATAGTCATTGGTCATAAAACTTCAAAACATGGCATAGAGGTGGACAAAGCTAAAATAGAGGTGATTTCAAGGCTTCCTCCCCCCACTTCTGTCAAGGGGGTTAGAAGTTTTCTTGGGCATGCGGGTTCTACCGGAGATTTATCAAGGATTTTGCAAAGGTAGTGAATCCTTTGTGCAAGCTATTAGAAAAGGATGCCAAGTTTGTGTTCGATGAGGGATGTATGCAAGCTTTTTAACTTCTCAAGAACAAGGTGACTGCCACTCCTATTATTACTGCACCTAATTGGAGCTTGTCTTTCGAGCTCATGTGCGACGCAAGTGATGTTGTGGTTGGGGCAGTTTTGGGTCAAAGAGTGAATAAAAGGTTTCATCCGGTGTACTACACGAACAAGACAATGAATAATGGCCAAAGGAACTACACGGTTACTGAAAAAGTGCTTTTGGCTATCGTGTTCGCAGTGGAAAAATTTCGGCCGTATCTCATGGGTGCCAAGGTCATAGTGCATACTGATCATGCCGCTCTTCGGTATTGGATGATGAAGAAATATTCCAAAGCTAGGCTGATGCGATGGCTCTTGTTACTTTAAGAGTTTGATTTGGAAATTCTGGATCGGAAAGGTAGTGAAAACCATGTGGCGAACTATTTGTCCCGCTTGGAGGAGGACGGGAGGCCGTGTGATGGCCTAGAGATCAATGATACATTTCCCGATGAGCAACTACTTTCTGTGACTATTATAATCCTGTGTGAGTTATCGTCTCACCAAAGAAAGAAGCTCAAATGGGATAGTTTGGATTTCTATTGGGATGAGCCGTACATGTTCAAGATTTGCACCGACGGAGTGATCCGGAGGTGTGTCCCAGAGGAGGAGCAATTGAGTATATTAGAGGCTTGTCATTCCTCTCCCTATGGTGGCCATCATGGCGGGGCAAGGACAGCTTCAAAGGTTCTTAGTTGTGGGTTCTACTGGCCAACTTTGTATAAAGATGCAAGTGAACTTGTGAAGAGGTGCGACGAATGTCAAAGAGCGCGTGGAATTTCAAGAAAGATGAGATGCCTCTCAACACCATTCTAGAAGTTGATATTTTTGATATGTGGGGCATTGATTTCACGCGCCCGTTTGTAAGTTCGTGTGAGAACACATACATTCTTGTGGCGGTTGACTATGTTTCAAAGAGGGTCGAGGCCGTGGCTCTACCCAACAATGAGGCCCGAAGTGTTGTTGCATTTCAGAAAAAGAGCATTTTCACTAGGTTTGGCACTCCTCGTGCAATCATAAGTGATGGGGGTTATTATTTTTGTAATCGAGCTTTTGACACTTTGCTTGCAAAGTATGGTGTCAATCACAAAGTTTCTACTCCTTATCGTCCTCAAGCGAGTGGCCAAGTTGAAGTCTCAAACAGGGAAATCAAGATATATTGTCAAAGACAATCAATCCAAATAGAACCGATTGGTCAAAGAAGTTGGATGATGCTCTATAGGCTTATAGGACTACTTACAAAACTCCGATTGGTATGTCTCCGTACAGGTTGGTGTTTGGGAAAGCTTGCCA
Organism: Nicotiana attenuata; assembly: GCF_001879085.1. NCBI lineage: Eukaryota > Viridiplantae > Streptophyta > Magnoliopsida > Solanales > Solanaceae > Nicotiana > Nicotiana attenuata. The sequence continues at coordinate 10,720,726 of NC_031990.1, forward strand.
TCTTTCGGTTGAGTTAGATCACAAAGCCATGTGGGCTTTGAAGATGCTGAATCTTGAATGGGATGTGGCAGCAAATCTTCGTGTGGAGTAGCTCAATGAACTTGATGAATTCTGATTCCATGCCTACTCCAGTTTGTGCTTGCACAAGGACAAGATGATGTACCTTCATGACAAGTATGCTCGTAGCAAGGAGTTCAAAGTGGGAGATTTGGTTCTCTTGTTCAATTCTCGGTCATATTTGTTTCTGGGAAAGCATAAGTCAAAATGGAGTGGACCTTTTGAAGTGGTGCGTGTAACTCCGTTTGGTGCACCTGACTTGAATAACAAAAATGGTGAGATCTTCAGAGTTAATGGGAACAGATTCAAGCACTATCTTGGCAAGATTGATGACAGCCACGTGGTGGCAACGATCCATCTAAAGTGATTTGATGGTAACATGCATCGTGCCGAGATGTTAAATTAGGCGCTTTTTGGGAGGCAACCCATGTGCCTTTCTTTTTGTTTTTGTTTTTCTTTGATTTCTTTTTAGTGTAGGATTTATTTTTGGACTAACTGGTTTTGAGATGTGTGTAAGTTTTTTTGATGTAGTACAGGACCAAGTTGAAAAAAATGTCAGTCCTTAAAGTTTGCACTGCGGCCGTATTGCATTTCTTGTGGCCGCAAAGGCCTTAGTGTGGGGGAAAAATTTCAATGCAGTCTGTAGTGTATTTTATGCGTTTTATGCGGTCCGCGGTGGCCCACTGCGGCCTCAGAGCGTTTTTGGTGGTACGCAGTGGCTATCTCCCCAGTGCTTCATATGGTAAACAACCCCGGTCCGCGGTGCATTTTATGCGGCCGCGGTGGGGGTACGTAACGTGGTCTCATGTCCTTTTTCTGTAAATAGGACCTCAGACCTTCATTTACACTTTTCAATCCTTTGCTCTCTCAATAGTAAAAAAAAATAATGTTCATCAAGCCCTAACTGTTCATATTCAATCTCTAATCTTCATTCATCTCTGCTACATATCATTACCGGTACGTTTAATCTTTCCCTAGTTTTTAAGTTTGTTTATTTTCTTTCAATTTTGTAGCGTAGGTTTACTTTATGATGTTTAAATTAGGATTAAATAGTGGAAAATGATGATTAACCACCTAGTGGGGTCATAATAGGAGAAAATTAGGCTACAAACTTGAAGAAAATTGGAACCCTAGGTTCGTGTTGCTGGGTTAAGCTTACCGTGACCGCAATAGTTTTTCTGCAGTCCGCAGTGCTTCTCTGCTGTCCGCAATGCCATTTTATGCATATCGCGTGGTGAAACTTCAGAGAGTTGAATGTTGAGGACCACGGCCGCGGTCGAATTTTAGCGGTCCGCGGTGCCTTACCGCGATAGCAAACCATTTCTTGCAGTCCACGGTGCCATTTGAAATCTAACTTTTAGATGAGCACGTGAACGACTGTTCTGTTCCATTTTGAGTAATTGGTAGATACTTTAGCACTGAATCTTCATTATCTTAGTTTGTAATCAAATTATGTAGGTTATTCTTCATCTAATTTCATGTTTTCTTCCATTATTATGAGAGCTAGACCCATTAGCTAGGGTTGTGGCTCAACCCTAGTGTGGGTATTTGATGGGTCTTGTGTTTTAATGCTTAGACGTTTATGGGTGGTCGATATTTGGACTGATTTGTGTTTTTTATGTTGGATTAGTGGTTGCAAACACTAATTTGTGCCTATTTGGCTTGGGCTCTTCTTGAGAAAGAGAGCTTATGTCTAGGAAATCAGTTCACCAAGGAACTGGGGCATACTCAAGAGATTGATAGCCCCAATTAAAGGGTTAAATCTAGAGATAGTAATACCCGACTTGAGCCTACATTGCTTGCATAATTTCGACACCCAATTGGTCTTGAGAAAGTCAATTTGGGCAAAGTCACTCGAGCTACCGAGAGGTATAGAGTGAGTAGTGTCGTGCATTGGTTATATCGCGATCCCAAACATAACACCTTTCTCTTAGACTTTAGAACCCGTCAAGTATTCACCTAGGGGGAATTCACTTCCCTAGTGCCTCGTTACCTATTAGAAAACCCTTCTAGCAATTATTCTTAGTTTAATTTAGCATCTCATTAGGATAAAAGTAGAAGCAATCAAAAGAACAACTATGACTGGAAGTGTAATTGAGAGCATTGCGCATTGCTAGTTTAGATAGGAATCCAATTCCCAAATCTAGCTCCCTATGGATTCGATCCCGACCTATTTAGGTAAGAGCTGCACCGGCTGCTCTCGCCGCTCTATTGTGGTGTAGGGTTGGAACCGATCGCCTTTTGGCGCCGTTATCGGGGAGCTAACGATTTTGGCTATCTATCTGAATAGTTTTGTGTATTATTTTTCTTTCCATCTATGATACTAATCTTTGTGTGACGCCAATTCAGGTACAAAATGGTGGCAAACAAAAACAATGACCCTCTTGGAAATGTGATCCCGGAGGATGAGGTTGATGACATTGCTGAGGATGAGGTGCCTCTTGTACCTCAAGGAAAACAGAGAGGCTGCCAGGCCAATGCTTATGCCAATGATTATATTCTAGACCCTCCACCGCTACCTCCGAGGGTGGCCCCTCGGGTGCTTCCCAAACTAGGATATGCCAGTGCAATTGTCCCACCCCGGATCCGCGCGGGCAATCTTTAAATTACCAATGTGATGTTGACCTTGGTGGATCAACGAGGATATTTCACGGGTGCTCCCGACCAAAATACTTACAAGAACCTTAATGGTTTTGGTGATACATGTTGGGGAGAAAGAAAACCAGGATGTCGTGCGGTTGAGACTATTCCCTTTCTCTCCTCGAGGGAAGGCATTAGATTGGTTGGAAAGAATCCCCAACCATTTTATCAAAGTAGTCAATTTTTTTTCTTTCCACATACAGGGGACAACGTAGGTAAGTAAAGGGAAAAGTCTTGTCCGTAAAACCAGATCATTCTCTAATCCCATTTTTTCTAGTTGCAGCAGTATTAGGAGTAGTTAAGAAGTAACTTTAATCCCTATTAACCATTTGACCTGAGCTTCTTTCATAATTATTAATAATGTTCATGACCATCTTAACAAAGGTAGAGCCACCACTACATAAGATAACAATATGATCAGCATAAGTTAGGTGGTTGATCCTAGGAACATTAGCAGGAATAGAGAGAGGAATGAATTTAGGATTCCTATAGTGAGAGATTAAGAGATCTTGACAAGACCTCGACAACTATTATAAAGAGAGTTGGGGATAGAGGATCCGCTTGTTTAAGCCCTTGAGAAGATGAGAAGAAGCCATGTCTCATTCCATTGGTTATGATAGAGTACCACATATTAGATTATGAATCAGACCAATCCAATTATCAGAGAAGCCAAATTTTCTAAGAACATCATAGATAAACTCCCAAGACATTCTATCATATGATTTAGCCATGTCAAGTTTAATCACAACATTACCACCTATGTTTTTATGAGTAATATTGTGAATAGTTTCCTAGGCTAACAGAACATTCTCAGAAATTAGTCTACCTTTAACAAAGCCACTTTGATTCAGGGAGACTAATTTATACAACAGAGTGTTTACCCTAATTGAGACAACTTTTGAAATAATCTTATTAGTGAAATTTGACAAGCTAATACGTCTAAACTCAGCAAAAGTAGCAGGATTGTGAACTTTAGGAATTAAAACTAAACAAGTATGAGAGTAAAATTTTGTCAAACATTTTCCTTTGAAGAATTCATTCACAAATTCAATGACTTCCCTTTGGATAATGTCCCAACAACTCTGAAAGCAAGTGCCGTTAAAGCTATCTAGACCTACAGTACTATGAGGACTAAGGCTAAAAATTGCGTCCTTGATTTTTTTCTCCTCTGGAATCTTACTCAGCATGTTGTTGTCATCACTTGAGATACAATAAGGAATACAATCCAGAATTGAATTGTTGATCGTAGGAGGAGTAAGGTTGAAAATATTATGAAAATGATTAACAACTTTCCTGGCTATCTTCTCATCTCCCTTGATCAACTTTCCCCTACCGTTTTAATTCGATTGATCTGCTGCCTTCTTATTTTATCTCTGAGGATTGAGTGAAAATAGCTAGTATTCTTTTCTCCATCTTCGAACCACTTTACCTGAGATTTTTGTCTGAGAATAGATTCTTGAAGAGTGATCTATCTAATATATTGAGCATCAGCCTTATTGACATCCTCTCTACTCTTTTACGAGTTATTTTCAATATCAATATCTTCTAACTCTTGGATTTTATCCTCCCAATTGATAACAACTTCATTAATATCTCCAATTTCATTCCTGGACTATTGAGAAAGCCTTTTACTAAGAGCCTTGGCTTGTAAGGATCAACATAGGATTCCTAGTCACTTCAGTATTCTAGGCCTCCTTGATAATGTCATGGAAACCTTCTTGGTTCACCCAGTAGTTCAAAAATCTAAAATACTTAATGTGTTGAAATTAAGAGTCATGTTCTTCTTAAGAAGAGGTCTGTGATCGCATCCTGTCCTTGCAGGATGCTTAACATAGCATTTTTGAAACAGCTGATCCGAAAGGTCATTAGGAAAGACTCTGTCTAATCTTTTCCAAATTCTTATCTCGGGTCTTCTGCTATTAATGTCTAGAATTCTGATTTGATTAGTTTCTATTTGTTTGGATTTTTTCAGTTTTCGTATTGATTTTTACTATGGTTTAATTGTATTAGTTGGTTGATTG
>NC_031990.1:10725463-10753505 GCF_001879085.1 Nicotiana attenuata
CCCCCTTTTATTTTCAAAAATTACATATTAATCCTAAAGTTTTTACTTGTTTGTCAAGTTACTGCTTTTAGAATGCTAAAACTTACACCTAGACCCCTTCTAGAAGGATCTTGGGTGCTCTATCTTGGTTTTCCTACCTATGAAATACCTATACTGCCCTTATTCGAATTCTGGAATTACTAACTTTAGCAAACTCGGCCATTTTCAATACCCAAAATACCCCTGACCACCCCCTAGAATTACTATCCTAGCTGAAATCTACCAGTTATAACCAATCAACAAAACTAAAACATAACTCTAATTACTACTAACTAACCTAAATATTTTAGTTAACACTAACAATGAATTAATCAACTAACAAACTAAAGTAACTAATCAATTAACAAACAAAATAAACACTGAACCAAACAAATAAACACTGAAATCAAAAATCATGAACTGAAATCATGAACTGAAATCATGAATTAATAAACACGAACTAAAACAACTAGAAATTGAAACTAAAGAAGAACAAAACTTATGAACTGAAATCTAACTAAATCAAAATTAACTCTAGCAAAACAAAAATAAACAAGAATTAAACAAAAATAATAAGAACAAATATAGAATTAAAGAAACATAATCAATTTGAAAAGAAACTTACTGATTTTGTTCTTCCGTGGGTTGAATTCGAATTGAACCTCCCAATAATATTATATGTTTGTTTTTAGTAAAAAACAAACACATAATGTTATTTGGAAGTCAACTCGAGACTTGGCAAATTTTTTTGAAGAAAATCCAATAGTGTTCGAAACCCTAGATCTAAAATTGAAGAAATTTCGTTGAGTTTTGAAGGGTTTTGGTTTGGGATTAGAGATGAGGAGGGTTAGGAGACTGTACGGTGTTAATTTGGACGAGTTTTGGAAGTAGGGTTTGGCCGGATTTTCGATCTAAAATTCGAGCAAATCGGCTAAGAATTGAAAGAAACGTTTTTGGGGGTTGGAAAGAGGAGGGAACGGGGAGCTTGTGGTGAAATTTTGGGGTCGTTTGGGGCTTCGCCGCCGGCGGCGGACGGCGGGCCGGCGGAGATGCGGCGGGGGACGATGGTGTTACACCGGCGGCTGGAGACGGGGAAGGGGTACGAGGAAGGTGAGATATGTCTAGGGTTTGATACAATTATGTGGACAGTTTTATTAAAATCTTTGGAATCAATCCGGGCCGTTAGATCAACGAAAATGGATGGCTACGATTGATGCACCCTAAAACGACGTCGTTTGGGGGAGGGGGCGGACCCGGACAGGATCAGGGGTATGGGTTGGGCCATTTTGGCTGGATCTGAGGGGTTTTTTGGGTTTGGGCTAAGACAATTTTGGCCCAATTTATTTCTTTTATTTTCTCCTTTTTATTTCTTTTATTTATTTTTGTATTTCATTTTGTATTTTTCCTGATTTTATTAAAATGCAAAAATTAAAATGAAACCTAATTTATTTCCAAAAATTAAGCTAATTAATTCCTAAAATTGTTTAAAGTCTATTTCGTAACAAATTCAACAGTTAACAATTAAAAATGCAAAAGTGGACTATTTTTTTTTCTTTATATTTTGTTCTAAAAACAACTTAACCACTAAATAATCCTAAAATATGAAATTAGATCCTGAATGCAAATGTCAAGCATATTTTTTATATTTTTATATGAATTAAAATGCACAAATAAAATGCAAACAATTAACAGAAAATAACACAAAATTCACAAAGTTGTAAAATAATGAAAGAAAAATCATTTTGTTTGAATCTTTGGGAGTAATTCACTTAGGGAAAAAATCACGTGCTCACATGGGTATTTGATGGGTCTTGTGTTTTAATGCTTAGACGTTTATGAGTGGTCGATACTTGGACTGATTTGTGTTTTTTATGTTGGATTAGTGGTTGCAAACACTAATTTGTGCCTATTTGGCTTGGCCTCTTCTTGAGAAAGAGAGCTTATGTCTAGGAAATCAGTTCACCAAGGAACTGGGGCATACTCAAGAGATTGATAGGCCCAATTAAAGGGTTAAATCTAGAGATAGTAATACCCGACTTTAGCCTACATTGCTTGCATAATTTCGACACCCAATTGGTCTTGAGAAAGTCAATTTGGGCAAAGTCACTCAAGCTACCGAGAGGTATAGAGTGAGTAGTTCGTGCATTGGTTATATCGCGATCCCAAACATAACACCTTTCCCTTAGACTTTAGAACCCGTCAAGTATTCACCTAGGGGAAATTCACTTCCCTAGTGCCTCGTTACCTATTAGAAAACCCTTCTAGCAATTATTCTTAGTTTAATTTAGCATCTCATTAGGATAAAAGTAGAAGTAATCAAAAGAACAACTATGATTGGAAGTGTAATTGAGAGCATTGCGCATTGCTAGTTTAGACAGGAATCCAATTCCCAAATCTAGCTCCCTATGGATTCGATCCCGACCTATTTAGGTAAGAGCTGCATCGGCTGCTCTCGCCGCTCTATTGTGGTGTGGGTNGAGAACAATCACAAAGTAGCAATCAACGGATAATCATGGCGAAAAAGGAGTTGGCTGATGCAAAAAAGCAATGCAATATCAATGCAATTAAAGGATTTATTCCTCTCGATTTTCACGCCCCAAACCTGAAGAGGCGTGGCCGGCACCCGGTGCCATACTCCACCTAAGCTTACCACTCTGTAACTGTGAACTCTTGAGGGGTAACCCTCAACTTAGGCCGATGAGGCCATATTCTGAATCATCTTAAGTAAATATCTACAACCAGCAATATCAAACTAAACATCTTAATAGGATCGGTAAAGCCACAATACTGATATAAAAAATGTACAAGACTCGTCTACAAGCCTCTAGGGATAACTGAACTGTATCCTGGTCGGGACAGAGCCTTGACCTACCTATCAAACATGTATATATAAATGGACTCCACGGTATAGACCTGGTAACTCCGAGGAAGTGGAGCTTACTAACCAAGATGATGTTTTACTTTGTCTACTTGGAAGGTATATCCAACTATCTATCAGGACGTGCAGGCATGAAATGCAACATCCCCGGAAAAAAGGACATCAGTACGAAATAATGTACCACGTATGTAAGGCAACATAATAACTGAAAGTTAAAACTGAACTGATAATATAATAACTGAAAGTTCCTGGGCATCAAATATAATTTGAAGAAATGCTTACCTGCCAATACTGACTCATCTCTCTCAATATAGTATGTAAAATAGATGTTCGGCCCTATAAGGCTCGGTAAGTGTAACTGTTCTGCCGTAGTACGCTCGCTCAAAGATCTGAAACCAGCTCCACCCTCTTCAGTAGGGAAACGCATTTTGTGCCCAGAACTCAAATGATACCTCTGCTTACCTTCGATTGAACCCCAAATAAACCTGGCTAACTGTCTCTCAGTATGCATAAAAGATGTCTTGGGCGGTTTCGATGCAGCAAGCAGATGAGTGGGTTGAGACATTAACTCATGTTTTATAAGTATTGACTGTGAGTACCTATTTTTTGCCCTATTTGAAAATAACTCCTAAAGAATAGACCAAAATAATTTTAATAATTTTAGGAGTTTTTCTTTGTTTAGTTGCATTTTATGCATGTTTAATATTTTAAAATCATAAGAAAAAACCATTAAAAAAATTGTCACATTTTAATTTGATGCCATCTTAGGTTCAATTCGCATTTAGGAATTAATTACTTTGAGTTAATTGCATTATTAGGGAAAAATTCACAAAAAATGGTCATTTTTACATATTTAGCTTTTAGTGTTTAGAAATTAGTGTTTTGATTTAGTTTGAAGTTAATTAGTTGTTTTAATAGATAAATAATAAAAAAATTTAAAAATTAGATTGATTTAGGATTAATTTAGGATTTTATTAGATTTTAAAACAAAAGAAGGAGGAGGAAAAATATGAAAGGAATAGGGGCTTGTTTTTTTAATTAAAATCGGACTGGGCCAGCTTCAATTGGTCCAATACCATACCAATATCCACCTGGCCCAAACCCTATCTTCATTAAAACCTAACCCTTCTCTCATTTTCTAACAGGAGAAAAATTTTTATCAGATCCCCACCCTTAAAAAACCCTTAGCGCCGCAGCAAGCAAAAAGGGACCTCCCCGTTTTTTGATTTAGTTTTTGCTCCATTAACGCCACCTAAGAGCACCATTACGCACGGGAATAGAGCCCTTTCGCGCAAGAATACCATTAACTCCACCATAAAATCCGTCCAAAAAATACTACCTTAGTTTCATGATGTAAAAAACCATTACAGATCACGTATTCCTCCAACACTGAAAATAATCGAGCTCCACCGCTTTTCAATCGAGTCGACCAATTCAGTAAGTTTATGCTCGAGACTGTGGAATTGGTTTTTGTTTCAGAAATTGGAAATAAAAGCTTCGACAGATTAAAGGATTTTCGGTTGAGCTGATGTTTTGGACCGCCCTGTTTCTGTTGCTGCTTCGTTCGCCACTGCTGCTGAACTCAATCAGCATTATCGTGGTTTTTTTTAGCTTTTGACCTTGTTTGATTGGCTCCTATTTATTAGGTATGTATCTAAACCTCTATTGTGCGATCCCGTTTTAGAAACTTTTGTTGGGTTTTATTTTGTTCTGTTTGTTCAAATTCGTTGAGGTTCATTCTTCTTTACTGTTTTTGCTCCAACACTGAGTTAGTGTTTTTATTGATTTTTGCTGTGTTTTTTATTTGGAAAGTTCAATGCATTGGATTATTCCATTTTGTGACTGTTTGGACTAAAATTGTATGGTAGTGACTTGGTGAACAAATTAATAAGTGTTGATGGGTCATGAGCTTTTGACTTTTTTATAAAAACAGGAAAGTTTTTTTTGGGACTAGCCACGTAGTGACAAATTTAATACTTTTATTTGCAATATCTACAACCATTAAATAATACTTCTCCTACTCTACTGAAAAAGTATGCAATACAGTAGGAGGGGGGAAAGGCCTAGCGCATTAGTGATCTAAAATTGCTCGCATGTTTTTTTTGGAATTGGGCTTGGTCAAATGCTTAAAATAAGAAGTTTAAAAGGGGATAAACATGAAATCTCTTTTAGTAAAAGTAATCCATAATCACAGGCCTTTTAACACACAATCACCGAATTAGGGATTACACAACTTATGAACATTGTAGCTTGCTTTAGGCGCGATTGATAATAAATCATCACGACTACGGGTACGGTTCCCGTGACGTAGTTGTGATACCTAATTTCAAATTAGATTTAAATAGGAGCATCCTTAGTTTGCTTTAGTGAAATACAAATCTTTTAAAATAAATTGAGGCGTGTCATCCACAAATGAATCGTATAATCTATGACCCTCACATAAATACAAAACTAATGTAGAAAACACTTTGAACAATCGTATTCGCGTCAGGCGCGTTTTATAATAAACCATCGTGGCTATTGGTACGGTTCCCGTGGAATAGTCATGATACCTAATTCCCAAATTCGGGGGTGCATTTCATGTAACCCGATCATAGCAACTTCGAATTTTAATAAAATAAACATGTCGTGAATCGCGGGTGCATTTCATGTAGCGTGGTTCGCGATGTGTTCCAAAACAAACAAGTGTACGACAATCGTAACTTGTTCAAGAAATTACTCCACAAATCCAAAAAGCGATTAAAATCATTAAATGCGGTTTTAAAGCTAAAAATACACAATAGTTTTAAAACATGTAGTAAATCAGATAATAGGCCAATTATTAATAGTTTAAGCGACCGTGCTCGAACCACGGAACCCGAAAATGCCTAACACCTTCTCCCGGGTTAATAAAATTCCTTATCTAGAATTTCTAATTTCGCAGACTTTTAAATAAAGTCAAAACTTCCTCGATTTGGGATTCAAAATAAACCGGTGACTTGGGACACCATAATAAATATCCCAAGTGGTGGCTCTGAATTTGAATGAATAATCTCATTTCGAATAATGTCACTTAAATTAGAAAAACTCCCATATACCCTCGGGGTGGTAAAAAGGAGGTCTGACAGCTCTGGTGACTCTGGTGGGGATAAAGAACCCAGAACATTTGGTTCAGGGTTCAAGAATTCGAGCTTAGAATAACTGTTAGAGTTGGCTTTTATTTATTATTTGATTTTATATGTTTGAACCTAATATGCTAAATGCTGCCTTTTACCGCTTTGATATTGTTTGAACTATATATAAACTGTTACGAACCCTCCTCTCTCCGAGTCATCTAAATCATCTGGGAAGTGTGCACTTCGTGTGATTTCTTTTCTTTTAGAGTCATATCCCAATTTTAGAACGAGGTTCGGACAAGTTGTAAAGCCGGTGAAGCTTCTGTATTTCTAGTACGCTGCGCCCCCCCTCCCGGCTCGAGCTGTCCGCTCGGGTAAGCCAGGTCTGGAACAATACAACTAGGTTTTTAAACCTAGAATAACATAGCTTCATGCCGGATCCGTAGTAGGTACGTTTGTTTTCATCACGTCCATCTGAATTTGGGGACTCAACACAGGGGTCCGTCTAGGACAGGTGTACCGAAATTAAAAAGACCATCCTGATGCATTTTACGTGCTACTTGCGCATCTGTTTGTTTCGGCTTGCATGTTGACCGGCTTCTAGAATAGAGAAAGAAAATAAATAAATAAATAAATAAATAAGAAAAAAGAAAAAAAGAAAATCAAAAAAATAAGTGAGAGGTAGGTATTTAGAAATTCGAAACTCTTCCGAAATTTTGGAAAAAAAAAAGAAAAAAAGAGAAAAAGAAAAGTCATTTCAAAATGAGCCAAAATTTTCAAGTGCCATGTTTCCCCTGTTCTGTCAAAGCTGACCAAACTACACGAATCTGATTCTTACCGGATGTGAGATACGTAGGCAAACCTCATCGGTTCCGACCCCAATTTTCAAAAAATCCAAAAATATTTTCTTTTAGTTCTTTATTAAGAAATCTTTCCTTAGAAAATTAAAAAAAAAAGTTTTTAAACTCAAAAATAGTTTTCTTCTTCGGTGTAAAAAACCCTAGAGAGAGAGGCTCTGGCGATTTTTAGGGTGAGTAGAGAGAGAAAGTACGTGCAGCTCTTTTATGGCATCGCCGGTCGGCGGCCAGCCTTCTTCTCCGGCTGTCAGCCTTCCCCCGCCCTCGCACAGCCCCCCACGACAACAAACAACAATTCCCAGCCCTTAGATTACTCCAAAATTTTAAAACTTAGTACCATCAATGCTGCCATGCACGAACGTCAACATGTAGTCGATCCTATACCATTGAGACGAGCAACAATTGTGAATGGTCAACCAGTTGTGATGTTTACGGAGGCAGAAGTAGAGCGAATGAATGTTATCGAAGGTCTCCAGTATGTTGTGGTTGCAAAGTTTGCGTATGGATGGCCAGAACTTAAGGAGATTCGTCGCATTGTTCCATCGCAATGTGGGATCAAGAGTGATGTAGTATTGGGTACTTGAGGGATAGGCATGTTCTTATACGTATGACACTGTGGCAGGATTTTGTAGATTTCACGTCGAAGAGAGCCCAATATGTTAAGGATATGTTTGGGCAAGAATATCAGTTACGCCCACTAATATATGATGTCAAATTCAAAGCAGGAGAAGACTCCAGTGGCCATGGCTTGGATCTGTTTCCCAGGTTTGTTACCTACATACTTTGTGAAGGAGTGTCTTTTCTCACTTGCTTCAGCTGTTGGGAAATTAATTCACCTTGATATGGCCACAGTTAATAAAACTCGACCTAGTTATGCTAGGGTCAAAGTACTTGTGGACTTGCTAGCTGATCATCCCAAGAAGGTAAGGATGGATATTGTTAATGAACCAACTGGAGAGACAAGAATTGAATGGGTTAATATCAAATATGACATGTTGCCTAAGTATTGTAAGGAGTGTAAATTACAAGGACATGATCAGTTTGAATGTTGAAGGTTGCATCCAGAGTTGTATGTGGAAAAAGAGAATTCCACTCAAGCTGCAAATGATAATGTACAGAACAATGCTAGTGCCCAGCCTTTGATGATCTTATCGAGTGGCAAAGTGGTGGGCAATTTACATGGGAATACAAAGGAACAATGGAAGGAAGTTAGGTACAATAGAGTTAGGAATGGGGTGAATCCAAATACAGATCAAGGAAAAATTGGAAAAGGAATAGTATTAGCTCAGCAGAGTGGTGATCAGTTAGCTAATGGTGTCAACAAGGATGGGAATACAGGGCAAAAAACAGGTGAACAAAGGGGTGTTGAAGAGCAGTTAAGCCCGGTGGTCAATGAGACAAGCAAGCAGGTGCAAGTAGCTAATAAATTTGCAGTCCTAGAGGTTGTTGATGAGGAAGATGAGCCTGGTAATGAGCTGGCATTGGTTGAAGCTAATGCTACTCCTAAAACTCCATGTAATGGGAACCAAGGTGAAAGGCAAAAACATACAGAAAATTTGAATCCAACAGCTCCAGCTTTTAATCCAAATTCATCTGGGATTGGCTCTGCTAATGATCGAGTGAATACATCTCCTAAAGGTAAGGCCAAGGAAATACCTAAGACTAAAGAATCCACAACACAATGGGTAGAAAGAACATTTAATACAAAGACAGGTGAGGGATCAGTGGGAATTAATACATCATACCAGAAAATTCCCTCTCATGACACAATGGTAGATAAGGAATTGGCTAAATCTCCTGCATTACCAGATGGAAGAAAATTTCCCACTTTGCAAGAAAGAGTTCAATGGAGAGGAGGCAGATTGTGGTCTGATCAAAGGGAAGAAGACTCAGAAGCAGATGAGGTACCTGAAGGGGCAAAAGTTGATGAGGAACCAGTTGTAGAAGAACAAGAAGAGGAATAGCAAAGTGTAAATGATGAGGTGCCAATTTATCAGGAAATAGCTAATGACACTCAAGTGGCTAATAACAATGATAGACCTAGTCATGGGGAGTCAGTTGGAAGAGGTGTTGAGGCAGTAGATCCAGGAGGAACTGAGGAGGTTAATATTTCTATGCAGATGATAGAGGCTTCTCCTAATAAAGCACAAATGGCTACTGTTCCATTGAAATCATTACAGTTGAAGTTGCTAAATAGAGGAGGAGAGCATGCTGTGATACCAAATTTTCAAAATGTAGGTAATATGACCACTATGGAGAAACTAATGCAAGGGATCCATATGATGAGAATGACAATTCAGGCAGAGGCATGGACCAGGATTCAACTACTCAGAATTTTTTAAATGTGGCAAGGAAAGGAGACTTATCACCTAGGCACATTGAGAAGGTCAGGTCTGCAGCAAAAGGTAGAAAAAAGCAGCAGAAAGATACAAGCACTGTTCCTGTTGTTGGGGTCCAAACAAGGAGAACATTGACTAAATCCAGTAACCAGTAATGAATGCACTTATATGGAATATTAGATCTGTAAAAACACAACAAGCTTTTGAAAGATTGATCAAAATGCACAGGCAAAACTATTATGAATTCATGGGCTTGATGGAACCTAAACAACAAGCAAAAAAAATGGAGAGGTACAGGAGGAAAATTGGCTTTGCACAGGCAATCTCAAATGTATCAAACAAGATATGGGCATTTATAGATGAAGTTTTTTAGGTGACTATAATGTACAATATGATTCAGCAGCTGACTCTTCGATTGTTTCATACAGAATCTCATGTTGAGTTTGTGTTAACACTGGTTTATGCTAAGTGTGACTCAACTGAGAGAATAGAATTATGGGATTCTATGTATGATATGGCTACTGATATGACTGTTCCATGGTTAGTTGGAGGAGACTTTAATGTCATTTGGGCTGAAGAGGAAAAATTTGGAGGTCTTCCTGTATCTCTCAATGAGATAGATGATTTTAGACACTCTGTAACCATATACAACTTCTCAGATCTTGGATTCAAAGGAAGAATATTCACCAGGTGGAATGGAAGAGCAGAAGATGACTGCATATTAAAGAGATTGGATAGATGCTTGGCTAATACAGAATTTCAAGAAGCTTTTCCAGGATTAGAGGTAACACACCTATCCAAGACAGGGTCAGATCACAGTCCAATGCAGTTGTTGTGTGACATGAAAGCTTCTCCAATAAGGAAACCCTTCAGATTTGAACTTCTTGGTGGAGCATGATTCTTTTAAAGAAGCTATGAAAAAGAATTGAAGTGCAGACTTCCATGCCAACCCTTTCATATTATTCAATCACAAACTAAAGAAGGTGAAAAAAGCTTTGTCAGTTTGGAGCAAGGCAACTTTTGGTGACATCTTTCAAAAGATAGTTAGCCTAGAAGAAGTTGTAATGGTGCATGAAACAGAATTTGAAGCAAACCCCACAATTATGAACAGAGAGAGGCTCCAAAAAGTGCAGGCAGAATTGATCAAAGTACTAGCATTGGAAGAAAAGTTCTGGAGGCAGAAATCTGGAATGAATTGGTTCAAGGATGGAGATAGGAACACAAAACTCTTTCATGCTCAAGTTAGAGGTAGAAGAAAGAGGCTGCAGCTAAATAGAACACAGAATAATGAGGGAAACTGGATTGAACAAGATAAGGAGATTGCAATGGAAGCAGTTAAGTTTTATGAAGATCAGTTCAAGGAAACTACACCTCCAACTTCCTTTGAGATCATAAACCATGTCCCAACATTGCTTGATGAAGAGCAGAACTCATTATTAATATCACAACCAACAAACGAGGAGGTTAAAAGGGTAGTGTTTGGTCTAAATGGAGATAGTGCAGGGGGTCCAGATGGTTTTACTGGTAAATTTTACCAAAGCTACTGGGATATAATTGGGGATGATCTGTATGATATGGTGAGACTTTTCTTCAATGGACATGAGTTTCCTAAGTGTGTGACTCATACCAATCTTGTTTTACTACCAAAGAAAAAGTAAGTGGCTACATTCTCTGATCTGAGGCCTATAAGTCTTAGTAATTTCAGCAACAAGGTAGTGTCAAGGGTGATTCATGAGAGAATTGTGGATTTGCTGCCAAAATTGGTCTCTAAGGAACAAGCAGGATTTGTAAAAGGAAGGATCATTGTTGAGAACATCCTTCTCACTCAAGAAATCATAACTGACATCAGACTTTGAACCAAGGCTGGGCCAAATGTGGTTATAAAGTTGGATATGATCAAAGCTTATGACAGATTATCCTGGTTATTTTTTACTAAGGTTCTCAGAAAAACGGGATTTTCAGAAAGGTATATTGGCATGGTGTTTGGAATTGTTTCAAATAACTAGTACTCATTTCTTATCAATGGACAAGCTTATGGTTTTTTCAAGTCATCAAGGGGAGTGAAACAAGGAGATCCTCTATCTCCTACCTTGTTCATTCTAGCTGCAGAAGCACTATCTAGGGGACTTAATGCACTGCATCGAAACCTATATTTCTGTGGATATGGTATGCCTAAATGGAGTCCAAAGATTAACCACCTAGCATATGCTGATGACACAATCATATTCTCCTCATCTTATGCTACTTCTCTTTAGTTGATCATGGAAGTTCTGACTACATATGAGGCATCATCAGGTCAGTTAGTGAATAAATCCAAATTTGTAGTTTATCTCCATCACTTAACTAACTTGCAAGTGGCTCAAAAAGTGGAAAGGATCACTGGGATTAAAAGACAGGAGTTCCCTATTATGTATTTAGGTTGTCCGATCTTCTATTCCAGAAGGAAACTGGACTACTATCAAGGGATAATTACCAAGATAATGGACAAGTTGCAAACATGGAAAGGGAAGTTATTGTCCATAGGTGGCAGAGCTGTTTTGATATCTCATGGGTTGCAGAGCATGCCAAAGCATCTGCTGTCAGCTGTCAATCCTCCAAACTCTGTTATCAACAAGATGCACAAAATTTTTGCACAGTTCTTTTGGAGTAGTTCTATTGGGGGTACAAGCATGCACTGGGCTTCTTGGAGTACTTTGTGCATGCCAGTAGAAGAAGGAGGGATTGGTTTTAGATCTCTTCATGATGTTTCAAAAGCATTGTTCTCCAAACTGTGGTGGAAATACATAACAAAGCCTAGTCTTTGGAGCTCATTTATGAGTCAAAAGTATTGCAAGAAATTAAATTCATTCATTGTGCCATGGTGAAGAGGATCACATATTTGGAGAAAAATGATAGAGTGTAGGGAGCTTATTGAGCATCAGATAGTGTGGCATCCAAAGATGGGATCATCTCTACTTTGGTTTGACAACTGGACAGGATTGGGTGCCCTATACTTCATTGTTCCACAAGACTTTGAAATTGATGAAACATTCCATAATGTAATTGATGTTGTGGATGATGAATCATGAAATGTGAATAGGTTGTTTCAGGTATTACCAGAAGATATAGCTGTACACATTGTGGAAAAGATCAAACTACTAATAGTTCAGAATGTGCTTGATGAACCATAATGGATGTTGGAATCAAGAGGTTTCTTTAGTGTCAAGACTGCCCGGGGTTATTTGAGGAGAAGAGATGAGCCTAAGAATGCATACAGGAAGATATGGGTAAAGGGTTTACCTTTTAAAATATCTTTCTTCATGTGGAAGTTGTGAAAAGGGAAGCTGCCATTAGATGACTTATGAGGAGAATATGATATTTGATGGCATCAAGGTGTTGGTGTTGCTCAGAACCAAGTGAAGAAACTTTGCAGCACTTGTTCTTCAACTCAAAACACAAGAATAGACTGGAGCCATTTTCTTACAAGGGCTGGGATCAGAGTGCAAGGTTTAACTCTACATCAGGCAATTATCAAGTGTTGTACTGCAGAGGTGTGCCATAGACTAAAACATATCATGCAGGCGCTTCCTTCATGTATTGTTTGGGAGCAATGGAAGAGGAGGAATAGTATGAAGTATGAGGATGCAGTATCTACAGGCAGAATGATCTACCAAGTTTCTGCAACGATGCAAGCTTTAGTGAAGGTGAGAAAACCAGGCATAAGCAATGTTCCCTATAGGTGGCATGATATGATAACTATGATGGAGAACTACAAGCCTAGGCTGAAAATAGACAGTATTATGGGAATTCCCTAGTGCAGGAGGGCTAAAAGTCAATACTGATGGTGCATCAAGGGGGAACCCAGGGAGAACTGCAATTGGCTACTATATAAGAGATGAGCAAGGGGATATAGTGTTGGCAGTAGGGAAAGAAATTTAGGAGACTACAAACACTGTATCAGAGGTAGTGGCTATAGTAGAAGCACTAAAATTCTGCAGATCACAACAATACACACAGGTATGCATTCAACAGATTCAATGTTGATGAAGAAAATTATTTCTGGGGAGTGGAAACCACCTTGGTGTATATCTGAGGAAGTAGAGGAGATCAGGCAGCTAATGGAAGATACTAACTATGAGGTATCTCACATTTTTAGAGAAGGCAATAAGTTGGCTGATCATCTTTCCAACTATGCTCTTGATTATGAAGATATAGAATGTCATGAGTTTGGGGAACTGGACTCAATGGGTAGGAGAATTGTTAATGAGGATAAACTCCAATGTCCATATTTGAGGGTAAGGGTAGCAAAGAATTAAGGAGTAAGGAGGCAAGGTGGAGGGGAGTAAAGGAGCATCATGTACAAATCCTTATGGAGGAGTACATGGTGATGCTGGTTTTCTCTAACAAGTTTTTCTTTTTTGCAGCACTTGGTTCAGCATCTATGTTTTGCCTCTTGACGGACTCTCAGATGGTGGTATTAGCGTTTTGCACTCAACCCATCGAGAGGAAATCAAAGGCAAGCACAGATGCATATGCAAAGCAGGGTACTCTGTTGCATAATTCATTATGCAACAGCAGTAGTTGTTGGCAAAGCTCAACAGCATCAGGAGATTTAATGCCCAGAATGTTTAAGCGAATTGGGCTTTATGAGATTAGAAGTAGAGGAGTAGGCTCTTTTATGGTACTACTGATATATGCTGGAAAGGAATCCCTTTTGTTCAATAGGAGGATACCGCAACTATGCAGTAGTGCAGCAGCTGGGAAGTTCAAAAAACAAACAGGAAAAATGAGAAAAGTGCCCAGAATGTCTAAGAGAATTGGGCACTTTCATTGGTTAAGGGCAGGAGATGGGAGGATACATATTAGGATGGCAGTGTATTTGAGCAAAAAGGTCTTCACAAGCAGGAAAGGGGAAACAAGGATGCCCAAAAAGTTTGAGAAAATTGGGCAATGTGGAAGAATGGTTAGAGTAGTGTGGAGAAGTACGAAAGATGGACAAGCATTTCTAGGGGAGTTAGGAGGTTGGAGGATGGGTTTTTGGTTTACAGGGAGTCAGGCAGTAGCAGATGCACAACCCTTGGTTCAGAGGATAGAAGCTACAATACATAGAAACATAAGAGAGGGTGAGATTCAGAGAATAAAATGCAGAAAAAATAAGATGCAATGGGTTCTAGGGTGCAAGAAAATATGTGGGATATGCAGTAAGCTAAGAGGGAGAATGAGGAGAGTAGTATGGGTGCTCATGGGGAAGTGTAAGGCTAGCACAATAGTTATTATTAGAAGGGAAGGAATGGAGACAAAGCAGAGGGCAAGGGAGTTATCACATAAGCAGGATCATCAACTCCTTCATGAGAAGATGGTTCTACTGGAGATTTTCACTAACTGTGTTGTTTTTTGCAGGAAAAGTCAGTGTACTCATGCCTTGCCTCCCATTTCGACTTCTATGGGTGGTATTTGCTCAACCCCTTGAAGAAGGAAAAGAGGCATGCACTAGCATGAAAAATGATAGCTGGAATCTGAGGCATCACTGGCAGCTGTGCAATAGTAAGGGCGAAGCTGTGGATTACTTGAAAGAAACGTCAGTGCTGCAGTGGTACATCAGCTGGGATCTATCTTTCTATGTAGAGGTTTCAACAAGACATCAAGAGATAATGCACGACAGAGGATGCACAAACAACATAATTGGGCATGTTTACACTCAGAACTGGCTCGACGTGCAGCATTCTCTAGTGAAATGGAGCACAAAAAGGAACCAAACATGGGTTAAATATGGCAACAGGAGACTGCAGAATAAAAGACATCAAAAGGACAACAAGAATCATCAATGCAATCCTCCCAGAACTGACAGCAAATTCAACTTAGCAATGAAGGGGTGGACATTTTATTTGGCATCAGGGGTTGGAAGGTACTGCTATTTCTATCAAGGTGCACACAGTAGGACCAATATCTGGAGGATCATGAGGGCATACACAAGCATACACTATCATGAAACTTGGGCAGAAGCAAGAACTCAAATGCAAGGTGGCTATACAAGTAAAATCTGGAGAGTGGTTACATGGTTAAGAGGCTATATGTGCAATATGCGAAATTTGAAGCTGGACGCACGGGCTAATAAGCTGCATGGGCTATATTTTTTCTTCAAAGATCATATCAATTCATATGTGATACCAATGTTGTGCTCCTTGCTCAATATTGGTAATAGGTACAATGTAATAGTCATAGTTTATTTTTTCCATTTTGCAAGACCACCTGACATTAGATTTGTTTTGTTTCGTTTTGATTTATATATATAAAAAACTAGCCCTAGGCACTGCCTAGTGGATTGAAAAAAAAGAAATTAGAGGAAAGAAAAGAGTGATAATTAGAAAAAAGAGGAAGGAAAATGAGCAAGCCGAGAAGTGTTAGAAAAGAAAAGAAAAGAGAAGATTGAAATGAACAAATTGGGATGATGCCATATGACCTTCATACCCTCGAAATCATTCTAGAACCGTTAGTTGTTGCTAGGTGCACTGCACGTAATGTGATATTATTACCTAATAAATGCCCTAACGCTAACATGTTGGCTCTGTTTTGCTCCTCCTTGTTATCCTTGTTATTAATCACAGGAAGGTGGTTAGTTTGTGGCATTTGGGCGAGTCATCCATACACGCTAGGTCAAACAGCAAGACAGCCATGAATAGTACGGAATTGGACATAGGTGTTGTGGAATCGAAATTTGAGTTGAAAGAAGAGGCCCGAAGGTCGAAACGCCAGATAATAGAGATGTACCAGGCTTGGATTAGTGGGCATCCTCTACCCTCAATCCCCACTAACTACATTGAAAATCTTGCTTCTGTCCCACTACCATCACAATCTTAGATTCCCAATGCTGCTGATCTCTCCCCAAAACACGCCCCAGGCTTACCCCCTTGCCACAACTACCCTGGCACCTTGCCCCAGCCTTTTCATGCTCCACCAGCCAATACAGCTTTATATCACACGTCATTAACTACTCCCGTTTTTGCAGCTCCTACACATGCCATCATCCCTCTCTTCTAGTGGAACCTTGTTCAAAGTTCCTGATTCCCAATACTATGCTACAGAACAAACTTTCAAGACCTCGGGTCCATAATGTTGCACTCCTCATTTTTGGCCTCCCATTGAAATTGAAAAACCCGCTAAGATTGTGGAGCGAGATAAGGTATTTAGAAAATGTGTGTTATTTGCAAAAGGGTCTTCGAATGGTGTCGGGGCAAGTCGGAAAAAGCCAAAGTTGGTAGTACCAGGGATCCCAAGCAAGCCTGTCGTACTTGTGAAAGGGTCTCCCATTACCCCTGTTGTTATTAAACCGGTGACTCAGTTGCCGGATGTTGAGACAAAGGATGTCCCGTTGAACTACAAACGAGCAATAATGACACACAAGGAAAAAGAAGTGGAGGAAGAATTTGTTGAGATCGGAGGACCGACTCATTTCGGGGGATGGTTTACCTCCGAAGAATTGAGGAAGGCCAAGCTCTCCAAGGATAGCCAAATGCCAGTGAAGAAACCGGTTACCGAGGAAGAGGCCGAAGAGTTCTTGAGAAAGATGAAAGTGCAAGACTATTCCATTGTTGAACAATTAAGGAAGACACCAACTAATATTTCTCTGTTATCTTTGTTGATACATTTGGATGAACACCGTCGGGCCCTGATGAAGATTCTGAACGAAGCTCATGTCCCCGACAAAATCACAGTGAACAATTTTGATAAAATTGCCAACAAGATATTTGAGGTGAACAAGATCACCTTCTCGGATGATGAGTTGCTTGTGGAAGGTACCGAACACAACAAAGCTCTCTATCTTACAGTGAAATGTGAAGATTTTGTGGTTACTAGGGTGTTGGTAGATAATGGTTCCAGTGCGAATATTTGCCCTCTCTCTACTCTGCACAAGTTGAAAATTGATACTGAACGGGTCCACAAGAATAGTATATGTGTCCCAGGCTTTGATGGAGGGGGAAAAGATTCTGTTGGCGATATAGTGCTCGAACTGACAGTAGGACCAGTTGAATTTACCATGGAGTTCCACGTACTGGATGTGGCCATCTCTTACAATTTGCTGTTCGGTCGGCCCTGGATACATGCTGCCAAAGCAGTCCCGTCCTCTTTGCACCAGATGGTCATGTTCGAATGGTCAGACAGGAGATTATCGTGCATGGTGATGAGAGCATGGGTGCTTACAATAATACCTCCGTCCTATTTATTGAGGCCGAAGATGATAAGGGGCCTTGGGTCTACCAAGTTTCTGAAACAGTGTCAGTTGAGAAGGTTCTAGAAGGGGAATGTATTCCAGGTCCAAAGTTAGCCTCCGCATCTGTCATGGTGGCGTCTGAAATGCTGAAGAATGGTTTTGTGGCAGACAAAGGTCTAGGCGCGTCATTACAAGGTATCGTGCAGCCAGTGTCTCTGCCTGAAAATTTGGGTATATTTGGTCTAGGATTCAAACCCACAGGGGAAGATGTGAAAAGGGCTAAAAGATCGAAAAAGAAGGCATGGGCACTTCTGAAGCCTATCCCGCGCCTCTCCAGGTCTTTTGTCAAACCAGGGGTCGTGAAGCGCCCAGTGTCAGCAGTCCCAAATCTTGTGATTGACGTTGATGAAGAATTAATTAAAAGGTTCCAGAGGTTGTTTGATGAGGTGAACATGGTAGAAATTGGAGAAGGTTCCAGCAAAGCGGATGTGCAGTTCGTCGGGCCGAAAGTGATGCTTAACAATTGGAAGGCTACTCATCTCCCTACTCGGAAGGAGTTTTGGTAGTTTTCTTTGTTTTCCTTTCTATCTGGGTTATTACAGGGTTGTAATCCAGATTTTTATTTTTCGCTTGTTTTGATGTACAAACCCTTCTATCCTTTATTTTCAATGAAATGCAGTTTCCCTTTCCATTATTCCTACTAGTTTTATTTTTTGTTTTCTTTTCTTCTTTGTACAGTTCTTTTTATTCTGGTTTCAATGACATGACATGCATGAGGAATCTTTGGCCAAGTCTTAGAAGCCAATCTAATTCTGAAATAATAATCCAAGAAATAGAGTGTGATGATGAAACAGAATACGATGAGGATGAGGCATTTAAGGAAATTAGTAAAGAACTAAATCATTTTGAAGAAAAACCCAAGCCTAATTTGAATGAAACTGAAGCAATCAATTTAGGAGATCCAGATGTGTCCGAGTTTGGCAGAAGTTCATCCGGTATTTTATGTTTTGATGCTCTGGAGGTGTCACGGTGATCCGTTGTACGTGTTGGATTTCAGCTCAGTCTAGTTGGACAAGGATCTATCTTACGTTGAGGAGCCGGTGGCGATATTGGACATGCAGGTTCGAAAGCTGAGGTTAAAGAACATTGCATCAGTGGTGGGTCAGTGGCGGGTTCAGCCGGTCGACGAGGCGGCCTGGGAGTCCGAACAGGATATGCGCAACCGTTACCCTTATTTTTCACTACTTCAAGTATGTCTCTATGCTCGTTCGAGGACGAACGAATGTTTAAGTGTGGGAGGATGTAATGACCCGGCCGGTCGTTTTAAAAATTAACGCCCCGATCCCCTATTAACTGTTTTCCCCGTGTTTATTTCTGCTATTCTGAGTTGCCGGGAGGTTTCGTTTTGAGTTTCGGAGTGTTTTGGGACACTTAGTCCCTAAATGAGAGTTTAAGATTTAGAATTTGGACTGTAGTCGCAGCAGTGTGAAGATGGCCTCGGAATGGAATTTCGTTGGTTCCGTGAGCTTCGTTGGGCAATTTCGAGCATAGGGGCGTGTTCGAATAGTGTTTTGGAGGTCCGTAGCTTAATTAGGCTTGAAATACCGAAGGTTGAATTTTTTGGAGTTTCTGGTTCGATAGTGAGATTTTGTCATCGGGGTCAGAATGGAATTCCGGAAGTCGTACTAGCTCCGTAGTGTTGAATGTGACGTGCTTACAAAATTGCAGGTCATTCGGACGAGGTTTGGTAGACTTTTGATCGAAAGCGTAAATTGAGAGTTTTTGAAGTTCTTAGGCTTGCATTCGATGTTAATTGGTTGATTCGATGTCGTTTGAGGTGTTTTGAAGATTTGTATAAGATTGGATAGTGGTATATGACTTGTTCGCGCTTTTGGTTGTGGTCGCCGGGGCCTCAGGGTGATTTCGGATGGTTAACAGGAAGTTTGGAGTTGGGAATTGCAGCAGAAGCTGCTGAGTTTGCTGTCATAACCGCACCTGTGGCTTGGGGACCGCAGGTGCGAGCACGCAGAAGCGTAAGGGAAGCCGCAGATGCGGCCAAGAGAAAGAAAGGCTGGAGCCGCAGATGCGGAAATGTGGGCGCATCTGCAAAGGTGTAGGTGCGAGAAGGTCATCGCAGGTGCAATGGCTGGTGGATAAGTGAGGAACCGTAGATGCGCACCTGGGACCGCAGGTGCGGGTCCACAGGTGCGGTAATCGGACTGCAGACGCGGTTTTGCTGGGTCAGCAGATATATATTTCGCCCTTCGGGAATTTGAGTTATTTTTCATCTCTTTTCAAACGGGAAGAAGCTTTGGAGAGCATTTTCAAGGGAGATTTTTAGAGTGATTCATTGAGGTAAGGTCTTTGGTCCTTAAGCTCGTTATTATGGTGATTTTATCATTGTAAGCATGGAATTTGAAGGAAAATCAGTGGTAAATTGGCGGTTAGGGCTTGGTTTATTGGAGAGCTTTGAGTGGGGATTTGAGGGACTATTTGGGGTCCGATTTTGGTACTTTTGGTATGAATGAACTCGTGAGAGTGTGAGGATTCCAAATTTGTAAATTTTACCCGATTCCGAGACGTGGGCCCGGGGGCGTTTTGGTTATTTTTTCTAATTTCGCGTATTAGCTTATAATTAATTAGTTGAATTAGTTACTTGAAGTGTTATTTACATCATGCGTTTACTTTGAATAGATTTGGGTCATTTGGAGTCGGATACTCGTGGCAAGAACGTGGTGTAGATTTGATTGAGCTGGTTCGAGATACGTGGCTTTTCTAACCTTGTGTGGGGGACATTCCTCTAGGATTTGGTATTGTTGTTATATGAATGCCGTGTACGTGAGGTGACGAGGCGTACACGTGCTAATTGTTGGAAACCCGCTTTTCATTAAGTAAATTAACTGTGTTTCCTTCTCCTTGAACATTACTTGTATTTTAAGCCTACTGCGTAGTTTAGGGAAGCATGCTTAAGTGTAATAGTTTTCCTATCTGCTTAAACTGTTTATGTGAACTCTGTGCAGCATGTTAGAATAGAAATATATGTTTCTTGGTACGAACTTGAATGAAATTGTGGATTCTTTCCTTGTTATTGTTGTGTTTTTTATTTTGGGACTACGGATGATTATTCCGGGAGATCTCCTGCACATACATTGATTTTGGCTGTAGTGCGGGATACCAAGAGATCTCCAGTACATATATTGAGGATACCAATAGATCCTCCGGAAACCAAGAGATCCCCATTACATATATTGAGGATACCAAGAGATCCTCGAGATACCAAGAGATCCCTAGCACATATATTGAGGATACTGAGAGATCCCCGAGTATTTACGTTTAGGACTACGGGACGGGATCCCGGGAGATTGATCACGCTCAACTGAGTCTCGCAAAAGACTACACGGGCGTTGCAAATATAATCTGAGTATTTACGCCCAGAGTTGATCCCACAGGGAATTAACCTATCAATTACTTTTGTTGGATGTACTCAATTCTATAGAATCAACTTCCCCAAACGTTGTAAATAACAGTTGATGGTAATTCTAACAACTAAAACTGAAAATAAATAAACAGCTAAAAATTAACTATGCTTGATTTGTAAACAATTGGAATAGGTCTAAGGTAATAGTTTCCCCCGTTGTTGATTTCCTTGGTTGTATGTTTCTTATAGCGTTGACTTAGTTGCCTCTATCAATCATGAACTCTCCAGTTATCATAAATCTCTCTCAAGCAATTATGATAATTTACTAGACACACTCTCTCAAGCTATGCTAGCTAGATTCGCATTACAGTTCACTTAGATTGCACCCGAGGTATCGTTATCTCTAATCCAACCTCTAAACCCTCGGTTATGACTCTCGTCTATACTCCGGGAGTGATGTTGTTCAAACAACTACCTAAATATGCACTCTCTCTCAAGTAGATACATAATAAATAGGCACAACTAATTTAGGGCCCTTCAATCAACTACAACAAGAATGTAGTTGAACAAATAGAGATTAACAACCAATCAAAACTATATTAACATCACAATAAATTCATCCCCAACGGGTTCCACCAAAACGCTATATTAGAAAAGTTAGCTACTCATGAAAATAACAAAAATCACAAAAGAATTCATATTCAAAGATAGAAGAACAATGAAGAAGATTAAAGATTGATGCCCAATGATCCTCCTTGCCCCTTGCCCTTCCTTCTGATGTTTTTCACTTCCAAAAATCGTTCTCTCTTTCTTGGCCGGCTTCCTTCGTTTAATGTAGGGTTTAGGGCTTAAAATCCCGTGTTTTGCACTTTGGTCCCTGAAGTTTACGCGTCCTGTCGCGGTCCTACCGCAGTTATGCCAGGACCGCGGCCAGAGTGGCCTTCAGAATCTGCAGCAATGTTCTGCCGCGGTCCTACCGCGGTTACGCCCGGGCAGCGACAGACCAGCTTCAGTTTCGATTTTTTCCCTTCGCTTGGTGCACTTTGTGGATATTGTATGATTGGCCTCCTTTTCTCTGTAATTGATCCCAAAAGTACTCCACAGACTTCTTTTATTGGATATAGACTGCAAAGCACGAAAAGCACTAATCTGAGCATTTTGTTATCACTTTTTACCATAAAAGCTATACAAAAATGTGGTTCTTTAGGGCCTAATTATAATCTAATTTACCTATTATCAACACCCCACAATTACATCTTTGCTCGTCCTCGAGCAAGTTGAACCACACTTCTAGGCCTAATCGTTTGATGCATTACCCTGTTTATGTCACACCTGCCATTATGAAAGAACAACCTAAGCAGTGCAACAACCACACCTTAGGTGAAGACTCTAATGCCATGCCACACTCGTGGTTACTCTATGTACTCTAAACAGAGGTGAAGACTTGCTTTTTCTTCCGGAGTTACATGCCCTCACATCACATTATTGAGAGAAGTTCCACACACATAAAATCAAACAACAAAGAACTATAGATAGAACGAATTCACTCACTCTCAGCAAAGAACATTCACATGCCACACAGATACACGATAAGCTTGCCCTTAGTGTAATACTCTACTAATCGAGTTGTTCAGTCTAAGATCAATAGGGCTTCATTTGGTTGGTATAGTGACTAACCTCCCTAAGCACTTTTAATACAATAGTTCCCCTTATTCCAATTTCCATGTTCAGCCCAGTCATTCTTCCACACTTGTTTCATAAGCTACCCTCCACTTTTCCTAGGTGCAACTGGCTTTTTCTTGCCATTCATTATTTTAGGACCACCTATTTACAAGGTCCTTCTTCTATTATTCAATTTTTTTTAAGAACCATTGCACCATTCACGTATTTTCCTGATTTTCCTTTTCCCGCTCCATTACCACCCGACACTTTGACTTTTATATGATCTTTAACGATTCAAGTCCTTCTAGGAGGTAAAGATTCAAAAAGTCAAGCTATTCAAACACAGGGATGTAGATTATTGTAAGGTTATCAAAGAAACAGGCTTCAGGCTCGAAGGGGTTAACTATGGTAATATGTACTGGTGGATTCATAATTATATAGGCTACACAAAGAAACGTCTAAATCATCTCTAAGACCAAACAACTTCTATTTCGCTTTGCACACACACAGGGCAAGTTCTAGGTATCGCATGCAAGCACAAAATACATTTATTACGTCACACACACTTGCCATGTAACTCATTCCGAATTAGTTTGTCAACACACTCACGTGAGCATTCAAGTAAGACAAGGTGTGCAAAATTAAGGCATAAGATTAAGAGTCTACAAGTGAGCCTAGACGTCGCACCCTCAAGTTCGTTTTTGTTATTTGCAGGTATGTACACTACGGGATGCATTCTTGCCCTCACCCATCTTAGCCCAAGAGAGTCCTAAGGGCCTAAAAAAATATTAAAGATAAATCTACCTAACCCGGTTCAAGAAAAGCCCTTGGAAAAGAACCGTGGTAAAAAGAAAAACCAAGGGGAAATTACTACACTACCTAAAAAGAAAATAAAATAAATAAATAAAATCTTTTTGGCTTTTTTTTCTATTTATTATTAGACTACTTCCCTCAAGAGTACAGTCTAAGTGGTCCGTCATCAGGAAGAGTCTCCTACATTTTCTAGATTTTTTTTATACGACCTTAGCCCTCAAGAAACCCGTTGACAAGTGTCCGTCATTGGGCCAAGTCGGTGACGTCTAAGATAAGTACAAACAATTATGCACAAAAACAGAGGCACAAAACTAAAACATACTTAATGCATATATACACTAACAATACACAACACTAAATCAAGTCTCCCACCCCACACAAAAAGAATATGACATGTCCCCATGTCATAAAACAAATAAAGTGCAGAAGGGTAAAAAAACTTCCCTCGTCATCACTCGGAGTCGGAGACGGTGTTGAGGTCCATTTTACAAGCCCTCCCTATAGCGCGGAACCAAGCCATCGTCCGGCTCTCAGACCTGGCCTGCTGTCTAGACATGGCATCTAAACGTACATGCAGGCCATCTACCGAGGTGCAAAGTTCTGCCACCTCTTCCTCCAAAGAAGGCAACCTAGGTCGGTTGGAGTGTGATCTAGAGAACCCCTTCCCAGTCTGGGGTCACCGAGAGGATCCGGCTACATCATAAAATCTCCTGGGTAGTGCTATGGGTGCTGGGGCGTCATCATCATCGTCAAGCTCAATGGGTGTGGGTACATCTCTGCCCACTGTGATCTTCGCAGCTCTGAATGCTGCTCTTGTGGCCAAAGTTCCATCCGTAGGACTGGCGGGGACATCAGCCATCAGACATAACCTCATCACAAGTGAGGGGAAGTAAAACCCCTTAGACATCAGAGGTGACCGGAGGAACATTTCATCTCCAATGAGTTTCGCTACATCAAAGTCCTTCTTGGTTACGAAGCACTAAACCAATAGAGCCCGTATGCTGTTCACATCTGACGTGTTGCCCGTGGGCAATAACCTACTGCAAATAATGGTGAACCAGCACTTAGCCTCCCATGTGAACGACCTGGAATGAAAGGTCATGTACTCTTGTATCCAGACTGGCCGTCCCCCTAAGCATATTGTCTCAATCAGAGTGTCCCAATCGACCCCTGGGAGTTGTGGTAATAATCAGTTTCACCAATGAACGGAGGCAGCTGCAAGACCTAGCGAATCTTCAGTAATGAGGCATCTACCACTTTGCCCTGCACAATCACAGAACGGCACATATGTTCCGGGCAGTTCGCATAGAACTCCCGGACCATCATTGGGTTGGCCGTTTCAGGTTCCTCGAATAAGAACTCCATCCCCCTTCCATCTGATTTCCTCGTACATGTTCGGTTTTTCAACACGGAGGGCAGCCCTGTCAATAGCAATCTCAGGGACAAAGCTTTTTGTAGCTATAGCATGAAACCTGTCCTCTACCTCCTGTTACTCGAACCGGGTGGCATCATACGTTGGCAATTCGGAGGTGCTTTCCGTGTTCCTACGCTTCTTTCGGGCCATGGTACCTGCAATCAATTCAGTATAACGATCAGGTGCAGCCTAACATATGCCAGTCGGATGGGTACTCAGACTTCGCCACTCGCTGGCACCAAACAGTTCCCTTTTGTCAAACATGGCCAGTATAACCATCTAGTAAGGTTCCAAAGTTTAAAACATCCACAATTGCCCCCACACCACTATCAATGCCACAATTTCGCCTTATAAGACCTCACGCAAGCTTCCACTAATTAATAACTGTTAAGTGCTACCACCACCCACCCACATGGCCTTCCTAGTCGAGTAATTTGACAAAAGAGACAACTCCCAAGCCACATGATGCACTTCACCCCACACAAAAATTTTCAACAAAGAACACACCCCCACTTCTACACAAATCAACCCCAAACACCATCTACAACACCAATCTTGGAGTCTAAGACCCCATTGCAACCAAAATCAAGAATTCTACACAATAACTACTACATAATGCAAAGTACACAAAACAAAAGAAAAAGTAGAATAACTTACTTGAAAATTACAACGGAGTCTTGGGGAAAAAAAAGAAGAGGGACAGATTTGGGGGGGGGGGGGGGGAGGGTTTGGAGAGGTAGGGGGCGGTTTTGGCAAGAGGATTGTGTATGGGACAAGAGAAAGATGTGGATGGGTCAGTGGGGTTGTGGGTTTTGTTGGAGGAAAGGAAGAAGAAGAAGGAATAAAAATGGGGGTTTTGGGTTTTAGGAAGAAGAAGAAAGAAGGAAGAAGAGAGAAGATGAGAGAAGTGGAGAGAAGAGGAGAGAATAGGCGGCTGTTATGGGGAAGGTGGGGTTAGGTTAGGTTAATTAAAGGAGGAAAAGAGAGGAAAAAAATATTAAAAAAAAAAATTTATGCAGATGTACCTGGGCCCGCTCTGACCTACCGCGGTCCTACCGCGGTTACGCCGCGACCGCCGGTGAACCTTCATCAGAGAGGATCTCTAACCGCGTTCCTACCGCGGTTACGCTGCGACCGCAATGAACCTTCATCAGAGAGGTTCTCTCACTGCGTTCCTACTGCGGTTACGCCGGTACCGCGGTCTGGGCCTGTTTCTGGATGCCAATTTTGGGGTTCTTTTCATTGTTTTGCCCCTTAGGCACTATTTTTACCTCTTTTAATGCCTTCCTTACCCATGTTATGCCAAGGCTCGTGATGCGAAGTCCTCCGCACTATCCTGCATATATACAATATGTTAGAAATTATACTATCGTGAGTTGCCTCCCATGAAGCGCCTGATTTAATGTCGCGGCACGACGCAGGACGAGCGCAATTAAGAATCGCTCAACCTTTTTGGTTCATCGAGATGTACCACAGACAACCCTTTCGGTTCATCCATTCCCACATACATTTTAAGTCTTTGCCCATTAACCTTGAAGGTGTTGGTGACGTTCTCACTTGTTATCTTCACAACTCCAGATGGGAACATTTGTACCACTCTAAATGGTCCTGACCATCGGGACTTTAACTTACCCAGAAACAATCATTATCGTGAATTATACAGTAATACCTTATCACCGGGTTTGAAATCCCCGTCCACAATGTGTTTATCATACATCTTCTTCATTCTTTCCTTGTATAGCCTCGTGCTTTCAAAGGCTTGATATCTAAATTCTTCCAGCTCATGCAACTCTGTCAGTCGATTTTGTCCAGCTGCGTCAGGATCTATGTTCAATTGCTTTAGTGCCCACCAAGCTCGATGTTCTAGCTCGACAGGCAGGTGACAGGCCTTCCCAAATACCAACTTGTATGGAGACATACCTACTGGTGTTTTGAACGCAGTTCTGTAGGCCCAAAGTGTGTCATCAAGCTTCTTTACCCAATCAGTTCGTGTGGCATTCACCGTCTTGGTTAGTATACTTTTTATCTCCCTGTTGAGAACTTCAACCTGCCCACTGGTTTGCGGATGGAAAGGGGTGGCCACCTTGTAGTGTACATCATATTTTGCAAGTAGTTTCTCGAAGGCTCTATTACAGAAGTGAGTGCCCCCGTCACTGATGATCGCTCTTGGTGTCCCAAACCTTGTGAATATGTTCTTTTTCAGAAATCCTACCACCACTCTTGCATCACTAGTGGGCAACGCTGCAGCCTCTACCCATTTAGAAACGTAGTCCACAGCAACAAGGATGTACTTATTGCCAAATGAGCTGACAAACGGACCTATAAAATCAATCCCCCAAACATCAAACACCTCTACCTCTTGAATCGGGTTCATTGGCATCTCATGGCGAAGGGAAATGTTTGCCATCCGGTGGCATTCATTGCAGCCCTTGACCCAGAGGTGTGCATCTCTAAACACAGTTGGCCAAAAGAATCCGGCGTCTAGCACTTTCGCAACTGTCCTGACCCCTCCAATGTCCTCCGTATGCTGATACGTGACAAGCCTGCAAAATTGAAAATTATTTTATCTCGGGGACACACCTCCGGATAATATTATCAACACATATTCTAAACAAAAGAGGCTCGTCCCAATAATACATGCGGCAATCACGAAAGAACTTTTTCTTTTGGACAGATGAAAGGTCATATGGAACTATACCGCAGGCCAAGTAGTTTGCCAAATCTGCATACCATGGCGCATCTTCCAAAGTAGCTGCGAGCAGCTGCTCATCTGTAAAAGTTTCCAGAATCTCTTCGACCTCGACTGATTTTTCAGCTCCTTCAAGTCGTGATAGATGATCAGCGACTTGATTTTCTGTGCCCTTACGGTCATGAATTTCGAGGTCGAATTCTTGCAACAGCAGCACCCAACGAATTAGGCGCGGCTTGGACTCCTTCTTCTCAATTAGGTAACCTAGAGCTGCATGGTCAGTGTATACAATTACCTTGGAACCAATCAAATATGATCGGAACTTGTCAAAAGCAAACACCACCGCTAACATCTCCTTCTCCATCACAGTGTAGTTGAGCTGTACACCGCTTAGCGTTCTGCTTGCGTAATAAATTGGATGCATCAGCTTATCTTTTCCCTGCCCCAAGACTGCTCCTATAGCATAATCGTTTGCGTCGCACATGAGCTCCCAGTGGTTGCTCCCAGTGGGTGTTGCTCCCAGTGGGGTGCAACAATGATGGGTGCAGTTACCAACCTCTTCTTCATTTCCTCAAATGCCAACCTGCAATCATTAGAAAACACAAAGGGCTGATCCTTTTCAAGGAGTTTGCATAATGGGTTAGCAATTTTGGAAAAATCTTTTATGAAAC
>NC_031990.1:10757856-10768923 GCF_001879085.1 Nicotiana attenuata
TTTATTTTCTTTCCCTATTCTAGAAGCCGGTCAACATGCAAGCCGAAACAAATAGGTGCGCACGTAGCACGTAAAATGCATCAGGATGGTCTTTTTATTTCGGGTGCACCTGTCCTAGACGGACTCAACCCCTGTGTTGAGTTCTCAAAGTTAATTGCACGTGATTCAAACAAGGTTCCTACTAAGGATCCGGCATGAGGTTATGTTATTCTAGGTTTAATACCTGGGTGTATTGTTCTAGACCTGGTTTACCCGAGCGCACAACTCGAGCCGGGGGAGGGGGGCTACGTACCGGGAACCAAAAGGCCATCCGGCTTTGTAACTGATCCGATCCTCGTTCTAAATTGAGGTATGACACTAACAGAAAAGAAGCCACATCAGCGTGCACTTCCTAGAAGATTATAAGAGAGGGGTTTCGCAGCAGTTTATATACAGTTCAAATAATATCTCTAAGCATGTGATTTTTGCCATATTCGAAGTAATCCTATAAAACACGAGGAAAATAGATTTTTTCTTAATTATTTGCCATTATTAGGAATTTTTGCAGAATTTTATTTAATTGTTCGCATTTTTATGCATGTTTAATTTTTATTTAAATCATGAAAATACAAAAAATAGCATGCATTGCATTTAGGCTTTAATTTTACATTTTTAGGATTAATCAGTAATTCTTTATTTTATAAAAATTGAAAATCACAAAAAATAGCTCATTTTCACATTTTTTCCTTTTAATTTTTAGGTTATTGATTTTTCTCTCTTTTAATCTAGAATAAAGTAATTTTTATAATTATTATAATTAGATAATTAGTTAGTTTTACAATTTAGATTAATTTAGGATTTTATCTTAGGATTTTAAATTGAAGAAAAAGAAAAAGAAAAAGAAAAGGAAAATAAGGAGGTGATTAAAAGGGGGCTTTTTAATTAAATTTGTGCTGCCCCATACCCAAAATCCAATTCCCAATTCCGCCAAGGCCCAAAAACCAGTAAACCCGGTCCAATTCCCCCAACAAAACCAAACGATGCCGTTTGGTAACGCCCAATCTTAGCCTTTGAATTTTTTTGATCGGATGGGTAGGAACTAACCCTTCCCCTCCCTTATAACTGTCCGAACGGACACCCTAAACCCTCAAGATCCTCATTCAGTCTCTCTTATCTCCCACTCTAACTAACCCTAGCCGCCCCCAAATTCCCAAACCCCACCGGCCGGCGACGCCGTTCCAAACACCCCCATCTTCTAACCAAACAACCACCATAACCTTGTCATCCTTTATCTATCACCGATTTTTCCAAAATCTTTACCCATTTTCTCCAATTTCAGTTCACAGACTGAATGAAACCCAAACCCTAAACTGTCCTTTTCTCTTCGATTTTTATGGTTTCAAAGGCCCGATTTGAGCCAATGTTTATGCTAATCGATTGTTCTTGACAAGAACAATCGATTAGCGTCAGTTTTGATTTATTTCGAGACATGCCGGATTCCGACCAATTCAGCACTGACCGGCCAAGCTTCGTCAAATATCATTATCCGTTGATTTGCTTTGTTTGTTCAAGCATTTCCTGCCAAATCGGTATATGTCCCTTTCCTCTTTTACTTTTTATTATTGTTTCTTTTTCTGTTTTTTTTTTCTTCTTCTTCCTGTTCTTTGATCACTAGTTAGTTTGGTTAGTTCAATTTAAAAATATTTTACTTAAGTTAATTGCATGATTTAGGATTAATACATTGTTTTGATTTTTGCTGTCCTGGCCGGATTCTTTTAATATGTTCAATAGTATAATTTACCAAAGTAATTTTTCAAAGTGTTTAATTGATTAATATTTGTTCCTGTCAGTGTATTTTCTCTGAATTAAAAGTTGGGGGGGGGGGGGGTCTAAAGGAACATGAAAATTTAGGGTATTTAGAATCGAAAATCAAGTTGGCGATTGGTAACAACAAGAACCTAAAAGGGGGGACAATTGGGAAATGGTATGGGGTCGGAGATCAGAAGGTGCTAATGAGGGCTAATGAGTAATTTGAACAAGCTCAATTTAGATCTAATTGGTTTAATTTCAGTGTGTTTGGTTTTTTATTTGCCCTTAAATGTTTCGATTTCTGATTTTTGAATATCGTTTGATATTTAAGGTTTGGATATGTTAATTTTGAGAACATTAGAGGATTAATCCGAAAAATCAATTTAGGAAATCAAAGGTTAAATGGCCTAGCTGGTTCTAGGAGGTTCTACAAGGGTTTAAAGGCTAGTTAAAGAATCAGAATTTAGGTTAAAATTGCAATAAGCAGAATTTAGGAGGGCAAATTGGGGTTTCTATTTGAGGAAATATCAGAATGTTCTAGAATATGGCAGCTGTCCCCATTCTTAGCACGAAAATGCTGGTAATGGATAAGAGAATGGACAAACAGCTGTATTTAAAGATATTGTACTATTCTGCAGTCTAAAATTAGGTCAGAATATTCCCTTTTGATGCTTTTTTTGTGCATTCTATAAAAGGGAAACAGTCCCTCACTCACACACTCATTTTCATCAGCCTTATTCTCTGCACAAAAACCTCTGAAAAACAATCAGATTTTTAAAAAAAATACCCTAGAAAACACTCTGAGAGGCTTCAACTGCTGTTTCATTAGTAGCTAGTTTATTTTCTTTAGATTTTTTAGCATAATTCGGGAAAAGTTTCTTCTATGGGATTTCTGGTGTTTCTGATTCATGTCTGGGGTTAAGCTTGAAGTTGTATACTGCTCTAATTTGCTGTTGTTTTCCACCTATTGCTTGCTAAAGTTCCTCACTCCCTCTGTTTCTTTGTGTATCCAGGTACTTCCATGAATTCTTGGGTGTCAAAGTGAAGTTTTGATGCATGTTTCTTAGCCTATAATGTAATAAAAGTTTGGGTTTACTCAAGATGTTGCATCTCAGTTTTTTTCCTGATGAACGTTGTCTTTACAGTTTCATTAAGTTTTTAGCAATTCTATTTTTAGTTTTCTTTGTCGGTAAACATTCTGAAATCTGGATACTTTAGGCTATTAATTAGTTATTTGTATGAATGTTCAAGTTTAGTTTGGTTGTTCCATGTGCTGCCTGACAGTCTCAAGAATGTTTAATAGCCGTAATAGTATTTGTTCTTTATTAGGAGTTGCTGAATTTTAGGAGTGTTTGTATAGTGATGGTTCATAACTAATTGATTAGCCATGATTGTAGCCATAACTTTTATTCTTGTAGCTTTTCGCCCTTAAAATTAAAATTAGTTGAAACTCCATCTCTTAGGCATAGTATGTCATGATGTTTTTTTTTTGATTTAATTGATTTAGCTAGTGTAAAGATTTCATATACTGATTCAGCATATTAATTCTTCCAGAATCCAGTATCATATGTTGTTGTTCCCAGAAGTATGAGTAGTAAATATGTTAAAAGGGGTCTTGGCATATCCAGGGCTTTCCTTTTGGGCCTGATATGAGCCCAAATGATACAGTGTGGGCGAAATCAGATCTGATGGGGTCTGAGGTCCGTTTGTTTGGTTTTGCTTCTGGGCTTAGTTTTGAGCCCCAGTTCGCACGAGCCTCATTTATTTTCGAGGCTTTTCTTAGACAGTAATTTGGGCCTGTCACTGGCCTGTTCCCCCTCTTTTTTTTCCCCCCCCCCCCCCCCCCCCCCCCATCCCCCCCCCCCCCCAAGTAATTATAGGTCCAATACAATATACCCCAAATATGTTTACAACTAATAGCTGTTTATTAAGATCAAATCAGTTTTAAATAAGAACATCCTTAGACTGCTTTAATTAGGTATTTTTTTTTTAGATAATTTGTGGTGTGCCATGCCCAAACAAAATCTATAATACATGGCCCTCGCAAAATTAGATCAAGCGCTAATCCTTTTAGAAAATAAGTCGAGGTGTGCCATACGCAAAAAAAATCCATAACTTATGGCCCTCACATAAATGAAATTAGTGTAGAAAATGCCTTGAACTTTCATAGATTGCTTTAGGCGCGTTAATTAAATAATTTTCATAGCTACGGGTACGGTTCCCGTGACGTAGTCTTGAACCTTAATTACTAAAATTCGGGGGTACATTTATGTGACCGGGCCACAATTTAATTTTTCTTTAATAATTTAAACATGTTGTGGGTACGGTTCCCGTGATATGATTCGCAATCTGTAACAATAAATAATTAAAGCGGTTATAAAGCTAAAAATGCACAATAGGTTAAAACAATCTAGTAAATTAGATAATAGGGCAATTATTAATAGTTTAAGCAACCGTGCTAGAACCACGGAACCCGGGAATGCCTAACACCTTCTCCCGGGTTAACGGAATTCCTTATGTAGAATTTCTGGTTTCGCTGACTTTTTAAACAAAGTCGATTTCCTCGATTTGGGATTTAAAATAAACCGGTGACTTGGGACACCAAATAAATTATCCCAAGTGGCGACTCTTAAAATTTTTTAAATAAATAATCCCATTTCGAATAATGTCACTTTAATTGGAAAAACTCCCATATAACCTCGGGTGTAAAAAAGGAGGTGTGACAGCTCTGGCGACTCCACTGGGGATCCAAACCCAGAACTTCGGTTCAAGGTTCAAGAATTTGAGCTTAGAATAACTGTTATATTTGGCTTTTATTTATTATCTGATTTTATAACATGTGTTGGGCCTAATGTGCTAAATGCCGCTTTGAAATTATCTGAACTGTATATAAACTACTGCGAAACCCTTCTCTTCTTATCTTCGAGGATGTGCACGCTGGCGTGACTCCTTTTTCTGTTAGTGTCACACCTTAAGTAAGAAAGAGGCTCGGAAAAGGTACAAAACCGGATGGCCTTTTGGTTCCCGGTATGCAGCCCCCGCCTCGGCTCGAGTTGTCCGCTCGGGTACACCAAGTCTAGAACAATATACCCAGGTATTAAACTTAGAATAACTCAGCCTCATGCCGGATCCCTAGTAGGAACTTTTGTTTGCATCATGTGCATTTGACTTAGGGGACTCAACACACGGATTGGGTCCGTCTAGGACAGGTGGACCCCAGAATCAAAAGACCATCTTGATGCATTTTTACGTGCTCCTTGTATAATTATTTGCTTCGGTTTGCATGTTGACCGGTTGCGACAATAGGGAGAAAATTGGGAAAAATAAAATTGAGGTATGAGAGAGATAATTACCCGCCTTTCAAAAAACCTGGTGTCTAAAATATGCCGAAACTCTGTCGAAATTTTGAAAAAAAAAAGAAAAAAAGGGGGAAAAAGAAATTGGTTTCAAAAGTTTCATGTCTTTTCTTTATTTTATTATGACAAAACTAACCGACCTACGTGGGTTTGATTCTAATCGGATGTGGGATACGTAGGCTAACCTCATCGGGTCCAGCCCCGCTTTTACAAAATAACCCAAAATTTGAAAATGTTATCTTTTGCTGTCAAAATAAAATAGGAAATGTCGTTTTGTTCTAAATAAGCCAAACGCTCCGGTAGGGCGCTGAAAGGCTATTTTTCAAAGAATAGCCACCGAAGATTTCTTTGTGAATTTTTGCTACCTAGCAAGCACAGCCCTGAAATCCTCCTTTGTGTAGTGCTCAAGGGCCGTATTTGCAAAAGTAGTTGTGTTGTCTAAATTTTGCAAAGTTGACCTCTTTTGTATAAAATCGCTTTGTTTTAAACCAATCGCCTTAATTTAAATGTGCAGAATGAGCACAAATCAACACTTGCCAATGAAGGTCATGACCAAAATTCCTTTGGAGTTGTACATGTGGTGGGAAGATCTAGGCAAATCAGGGCAAGATGTGGTCAATTATCACTTGGGGGGTCTCACATGTTTATTGAAGATCAAGCCTAGAGGAGACATAATAAAAGCCTTGGTAAAGAATACTTGGTCGCTCCAAGAGCT
Source organism: Nicotiana attenuata (assembly GCF_001879085.1). Lineage (NCBI taxonomy): Eukaryota > Viridiplantae > Streptophyta > Magnoliopsida > Solanales > Solanaceae > Nicotiana > Nicotiana attenuata. The sequence continues at coordinate 10,763,716 of NC_031990.1, forward strand.
CTCACTTCGCACAAGTTTTTAGATTTGCTAAAGATAAGCAAGGGGGTCCAATACGCAGATTTGGCAGCTGGGTTTTCCACTCCACAGTTCATATACAAGCGATACAGACACATAGGGGGGTTTAACAATCCAGAAAGCAAAATTTGCAGTAAGGGGAATTGACTGTAACGGGAAGAGCATACATGTGTCACTTTCATGGTGTCATTTTTGGGTCTGCTAGTGTTTCCTAGAAAGGACGGGAATATTGATATACGGATAGCCGGGGTCGTCAACACCTTGCTTACGAATGCCAAAAGCACCCTTGCACCCATGATAGTGTCTGAAATATTTCGAGCCCTCACTGCATGCAAAGTCGGAGTTGACTTTTTCGAGGGGTATAACTTGTTGTTACTAATGTGGATGATCGAGCATCTATGTTGTTGGCCCAAGTTCAGGTGAAGTTTTGAAGAATGACAAATGAACTCAGTCATGGACCAGTTCCATCATGTGAGGCACAATATCTATCGTCCCAGACATTTCAGATACACGTGAAGGAGATAAGTCTCCGTGATCAAGCAGCAATATCTCCTGAACTAATCGAAAAGGTTGCATATTGGATGAGGAGAGAAAGTCTTCTCATGGGAAGAGGACACAATTCGGATAAAGGATAGGGTTGGAGTTTGTATTGTTCAAGGACTCAACTTCGATGGAAGATCAGCAATTGAGTCTCAATCAAACTCTGATTACCACACAAATTACCCCTCCCTCTTGTGTGGTATTGACGTTAAGAACATCAATTGGTATCAGAGCAGGTTATCCTTGAATTGGAGAAGATCAACATGAGTGCACCACCTAGAAATTGGGAAGGGCAATCCACTGCTAGGCCTCGACTTTTCAATGGTCATTACTATTCTTAGTGGAAGAAAAGGATGAGAGATCACATCATAGGGGAAGACTATGAACTCTGGGACATAGTCACTGATGGTCCCCTAGCAACAACAAAGAAGAATGCTGAAGGAGTTGATGTGCCAAAGACAAGGGCTGACTGCACAGCTGAAGACTTGAGGAAGTGGGAGAAAAATGCTAAAGCCAATAAATGGCTTGTGTGTGGACTAGGTCCTGATGAGTACAGCAGAATTCAAAGCTGTACCACTGCTAAGGAAATCTGGGACACCTTGCAAGTGGCTCATGAAGGAACACCTCAAGTAAAGAGGTTAAGAGGAACACTGTTGTATTCTCAATATGAGAACTTTACTATGAAGGAAGGAGAAACAATTCAAGAAATGTATACTAGGTTCACTACACTGATAAATGAACTTAAATCTCTTGGAAGGATTATTCTTGAAGAAGACAAGGTTGACAAAATTCTGACAAGGGTTATGCCAGTCACATGGGAAAGCAAAATCACTGCCATTCAGGAATCCAAGAATATTGCTACTCTCAGACTGGATGAACTGATTGGAAATCTTACTGCTTATGAAATGAGAAGGCAAACCATGAAGATGGATACACCCAAGAAAGAGAGAAGCTTAGCTCTCAGAATTGCTGAAGGTTCAGATCTGGAAGATGATGAGATGGCTATGATCACTAGAGATTTCAAAAAGTACCTGATGAGAGGAAAGGGTTCTTCAAGAGGTACAACCTTCAACAAGATAAGAGCTCCTGAGAAACAGACCAATGAGTGTTGCTACAAGTGTAGTGATATTGATCGCATGATCAAGAACTGTCCTCAATGGGAAATTGAGTGGAAGAAAGAAAGGGCTGAACGAAGGAACAAGAAGAAGGAACAGGTTCAACCAAAAAGGAAAAAAGGTTCAACCAAGGCTATGCTTGCTGTTTGGGGAGAAACCTTAGATGAAGACTCAGAAGATGAAGCTGAAGAAGAGCAAGCACTGATGGCCATCAGAGAATCAGACGATGAACAAGAGGTAAGTATTCTTCATCTCAAAAACAAGATTAAATTTTTTGTCTAAAGAAAGGTTGGCTGAGCTATTACTAGACTTCATTGATGAGTCTGAGATAATTAACAATGAGAAGGAAGTTCTGTCTAGGGAACATGTAATCCTAAAAGCAAAATGCAAAAGTCTAGAGTCTAAGGCTAATAAGAGTGATAACACAAATGCTGAGTTGAAGAACCGGGTTTTTGAACTTGATAACAGTGTCCTAGAACTTAGGTCTGAAAACTTAAAATTGAAACTAGGAACTGGAAAGAAGAAAGCTGATCACACATATCTCACTCTAGAAGAAAACCTAGGAAAAATGAAGGATGAATTGTATAAAAAGGATGAACTAATCAAAGTCCTAAAAGAAGATCTAGGAAAAGTGAAACATGAATTAGACAGAACTTGCAAATAGAACAAGGCTTCTGATGCACTCTCTTGATTGCAAGAGCATCACAGTAGCAACAAAAGAGAACTTGGCTATGGGACTCAAGCACCAAAGTGGGACCCTAAAAGCAAGTACCTCACACTTCCTGAGAATAAAATATGCACACATTGTGGCAAGACTGGGTTCAAGAGAAAAGTAAGCTGCCTGGATGGGCAAGAAGTAATTTGATTCATCCTTTTGCCTATAGAAAGGGACCCAAATTAGTTTGGGTTCTTAAGACTAACCCCTGATTTGTTTTGTAGGTCCAAGTGAAAGGATGCAGCCAAATATGGTATATGGATAGGGGTTGCTCAAAACATATGACTGGGAACAAGGACCAGTTCCTTTCACTTGAGAACTTAAAAGGAGGTAATGTCTCCTTTTGTAATGGAAAGAAAGGTGAGATCATGTGGGTTGGAAAGGTAGGAAAGACATATTCTCATTCCATAGAGAATGTCTACTTGATAGATGGCTTGAAATAATAGCCTAATAAGTGTGTCACAATTGTGTGACAGAGGTAACCTTGTGGCTTTTACCTCCACCAAATGCTTTGTGATTAACCTTGCCACTGACAAGATTGTTTTGCAGGGAAAAAGAGTTAACAATATTTACATTGTAGATTTGTCTACTCTCTCAGAAAGTGAACTCACTTGTTTAAGTGTGTTGGTCAATGATCCCCTCCTGTGGCACAAAAGACTTGGTTATGCAAGTCTAAATCAGCATAACAAATTAGTCTCTAAAGACTTGGTGATAGGGTTACCTTATATCAAGTTCAAGGAATACAAAGTTTGCGAGGCATGTGCAAGGGGGAAGCAGGTAAGATCATCCTTCAAAAGCAAGAAAATGGTAAGTACTACCAAGTCGTTGGAACTGGTCCATATGGATCTATGTGGTCCAATGAGAACCATGAGCAGAGGTGGAAAGAAATATGTAATGGTGCCGGTTGATGATTATTCTAGATTTACCTGGGTTCTATTTCTAACCACTAAAGATGAAGCATTTGACATGTTCACTGCATTTGTTAGAAAAACTCAGAAACAATTAGGAAATCAACTTGCATCCATTAGGTCTGATTATGGATCTGAATTTGAAAATTCCAAGTTGCTGAATTCTATGATGAAAATGGTATAGATCATAATTTCTCTGCCCCTAGGACCCCTCAACAAAATGGAGTAGTTGAAAGGAAGAATAGAACTCTTGAGGACATGGCTAGAACCATGCTGCTTTCTAGTAAATTGCCTCAAAGCTTCTGGGCAGAGGCTGTCAACACTGCATGTTACATAATCATAGATGCATGACCAGACCTCTGGTAGAGAAGACTCCCTATGAGTTACATATGGGGAGAAAACCAAACATATCCCATCTTAGGGCATTTGGTTGCAAGTGCTATGTGCACAATAATGGAAAAGACTCCCTAAGTAAGTTTGATCCCGGAAGTGATGAGGGAGTATTCTTGGGATATTCTTCAAATAGCAAAGCATATAAAGTGTTTAACAAAAGAACATTGTGTGTAGAAAAAAGTGTGCATGTAGTATTTGATGAAACTAACATTATTTATAAGAGACAAGAACATGAAGATGAAGCGATCAGATTGGTAAAGGACTTGACTGAAGCATCAGCTCAGGTCAAAGTGTCACCAACAGAAGGAACAAGTGATGGAACAGGTTCTTCCATACAGGGCAACCTAACAGGGGGAACTAATCAAAGAGGAATTGAAATAAATTCTTTGAAGGATCCTGTTCATGATCCTGTTCCTAAGCAAATGGCAGAAACATCTAGCAAAAACCAGTTGGTTGTGAAACCTCACAAGTATCAAAGTTCTCATCCCATTGAGAACATTCTCAATGATCCAACATCTGGAGTCAAAACTAGATCACAATTAAAGAATCTGTGTGCTTTTTATGCTTTTCTATCTATCATTGAACCTAAAAATGTTGTTGAGGCTTTGCAGGATGCAGACTAGGTGAATGCAATGCAAGATGAACTTAACCAGTTTGAAAGAAGTCAAGTTTCGGATCTAGTTCCAAGACCCAAAGAAGAACAAACTTGATGAAGATGGAACAGTTTCAAGAAACAAGGCAAGATTGGTGGTCCAAGGTTACAGCCAGAAGGAGGGCATAGACTATGATGAGACTTTTGCTCCAGTTGCAAGACTAGAGACAATCAGACTTCTCATAGCCTCTGCAGCACATATGGAATTTACTCTTCATCAGATGAATGTCAAAAGTTCCTTCCTAAATTGCTACCTGAAAGAAGAAGTGTTTGTGAAACAACCTCCAGGGTTTGAGAGCAAGGAATGTCCTGAGCATGTGTACAAGTTAGACAAGGCTCTCTAAGGACTCAAGCAGGCCCCAAGAGCATGGTATGAACGACTGTCAAAATTCCTGCTGGAGCATGGTTACAAGAGAGGTAAAGTTGATAGTACCTTATTCTTAAGGGAAAAAGGTAATGATCTCCTTGTTGTACAAATATATGTTGATAACATAATCTTTGGGGCCACCACTGACAAGCTAAGTAAGGACTTTTGAAACTTAATGGGGAGTGAGTTTGAAATGAGCATGATGGGTGAGCTTAATTTCTTCTTAGGCTTACAAATCAAACAAAGTCCAAATGGAACCATGATCCATCAGTAGAAGTATACAAAAGAGCCAATCAAAAAGTTTAAAATGGAGGAATCTAAAGAAATAGACACACCCATTGCAACTGCCACTAAATTAGATGTTGATGAACCTGGTTCATCAGTTGATCAAATGTTGTATAGGGGTATGATTGGTTCACTCTTGTATCTCACTGCCAGCAGACCTGACATTGTTTTCAGTGTAGGGCTTTGTGCTCGTTTTCAGGCAAATCAAAAAGAGTCTC
>NC_031990.1:10769023-10774757 GCF_001879085.1 Nicotiana attenuata
CCGGGTACCCGGTAACGTAGTAGTGTAGTGGTATTATACTTACTTATATCGTACCGAACATAACCCTACCCCCCCCCCAATCAAACCCCCCTCACTTCGTCTCCCCTCTCTCAACATCCAAACCCTAGCCGCCCCTATATTCCACCGCCGTTCCGCCGCAAACCGCCCACCGGAAATCGCCTCACGGCGGTTCCGGTGGTCCAATCGACCCCAAATTTACACCCTGAACTCCCCTTCACCTCCTCATTCCCAATATCCAATCAGTTTTCCTCGAATCCCTGCCGAGCTCTTCGAATCTTGAATCGAAAGAGCCAGCCAAAACCCTAAGACCCCCTAGAACGCAGACCTAGAAACGCCGCATCCCCTCCCTTTTTCTTCTGGATTCTCATCTTCACCTCAACAGAATGGGGAATCGGACTTCAATGGAGAAAACCTAACAGACCTTCATCTTCAGCACACCACCTTCCAAACACCCCCCTTCCAAATGGAACCTCCTCAGTGTCCCACTTATACTTATCCTCGGCCGCCCCAATTTGAGTTCACTGTAGGGCAAGAAAAGGCTACCAAAACTCCCGAGCAAGAAGAAATTGCGAGAAAGATGAGGAGTATGGAACAAAACCTCAAGAACATACAAGGTTTGAGTGGGCAGAAAAGTGTGTCCTATGCTGACTTATGCATGTTCCCTCATGTGCACTTACCATTGGGATTCAAAACCCCAAAATTTGAGAAGTACGATGGGCACGGTGATCCTATTGCTCATCTTAAGAAATATTGCAACCAGCTGCGATGAGCCGGAGGAAAGGAAGAACTGCTCATGGCCTATTTCGGAGAAAGTCTGATTGGCATCGCCTCTGAGTGGTACATGGACCAAGATATATCTCGCTGGAAAATTTGGGACGATCTTGCTAGAGACTTCGTCAGGCAGTTCCAGTACAACATCGATATTGCTCCAGATAGGAACTCCCTGACAAACTTGAAAAAGAAATCCTCGGAAAGCTTCCGAGAGTACGCAGTTAAATGGCGTGAGCAGGCATCTAGGGTAAAACCTCCGATGGATGAGGTCAAAATGGTCACAGTTTTCCTCCAAGCTCAGGAAGCTAACTACTTCCAAAATATGATGTCTGCAATGGGTAAACCGTTCGCTGAAGCCATCAAGATTGGCGAAATGGTTGAAAACGGGCTGAAAACGGGTCGAATTCTAAGCCAATCCGCTATCAGAGCTACCTCCCAATCCATTTAGGGTGGGTCTGGAGGAGTAGCAAAGGGCAAGAAAAAGGAAGAAACATCCATGGCAGCGTCAGGTACAAGAAAACACCGTACTCCCAGATCCCTCTTCTCAGAAAGAACCCCGCAGCACTATTACCCCCACCAAGAGATGGCCAATGCTCCTCAGCCATACACAGTCATGAATGCTCAACCTTATGTCCGGCCAAAACAACAAGCCAACCGAAACCAAGCTCCATTGCCTAGAAACCAGCCTCCTTACCAAAACCACTACAACCCCCGTCCTCCACAAAACAATTTTCCCTCTCGTGAACCACCCAGGAGGCCAAATTTTACACCAATCGGCGAATCCTACTCCAGTCTGTTTCTAAAGCTTGTCCAAATGAGCCTGCTACAGCCGGTTCCTCAAACTAGGCAAAACCCAGAATCACCCGCTTATAAAGCTGGTACCCGATGCGCCTATCACTCAGGGGCAGAAGGGCATGACACAGATAATTGCTGGACTCTGAAGAGAGCCGTAGAGAACTTGATAGAACAAAGGAAAATAGTGCTGAGGGATGAAGATATTCCCAATGTGACTAACAACCCACTGCCGGCCCACAACAACGAGCCGGTAATCGGAATGATTTGTGAGGATAAGGAATTTGACCCAGCGTTGAAGGCCATCATTGCCATCACTGATGTAGAAAAGAAACCAAAAGCTGCCCCAAAGCAAGACAAAGGGGAGCGAAAGAACAAAACCACCCCTCCGATGTCGCAGAAGAAGATTGAAGTTGAAACTGGGGCAATGCCCCCCAAAGATGTTGTTCTATATGTCCCTCAGGGCTGCAAAGAAAAGCAAGTGACATTGAGTCCTCCCAGGAGATTTGAGCTGAATAAGACAACCTAAATGAATGTGCCCAATGGAGCTTATGTGATGCGGGGGCCAATCAATCCACCAAGGCTGAGTGAGCCCGTGGTTATTAGCTGCGTGCCACAGAAGCCCATGACAAATCCTGCCACTGTGCCCTGGAATTACAACAAATCGATGGTGACCTATAAGGGCAAAGAAATCTCAGGAGAAGGTCAAGAAATTAACCCGGTTGAAAAGTATTTTAGTTTGGAAGAGGTGAACAATGCCACTAGAAAGCACTTCCCATCTAAGAAGCCCGTGAGTGCCGAAGAAGCGGAGGACTTAAAAGACAAAAAGGCGGATTATGAGGTGATTGACCAGCTTCGAAAGACTCCCGCACAGGTCTCCTTGTTATCTCTTTTGATGAGCTCCACCGAACATCAAAAGGTATTGATCAAGACCCTTAACGAAGCATATGTGCCTGCCGAGACTTCTGTAGAGCAGTTGGAGAGAATGGCAGAAAGATTTTTCGTAATCAACTAGATCTCCTTCAGCAAAAATGACTTGCCCCCGGAAGGGGCCGCACATAACAAAGCCCTGCACCTAACAGTCAAATGCGAAGGTTACTACGTGAAAAGGGTTATGTTGGACGGAGGCTCTGGGGTAGACATCTGCCCACTCTCAACTCTACAGCGCATGGAAATCGGGACCGAAAGAATTCCACCCAACAATGTCTACGTATGTGCTTTCGATGGTATCAGACACGATTGGAGAGATTGATCTGATTCTGACCATCGGCCCAGTAGACTTTGAAGTAACCTTCCAAGTTCTGGATATGGACACATCCTACAACTTTCTTTTGGGCAGGCCGTGGATTCATGAAGCAGGGGCTGTACCCTCTACTCTTTACCAGATGGTGAAATTCGAGCATGAGGATCAAGAGATTGTGGTCCATGGGGAAGATGAGCAATCAATTTATCGGGACCCATCAGTCCCACGTCTTGAAGCAAGAGAAGGGAGTGAGCACATAGTTTATCAGGCCTTTGAAGTTGTGGTTGCAGACCAGTACGAAGAAGGAAACCCTTGCCCCCAACCCTTCCTTTCCATGCATCAATCATGGTGGCCAAAGAAATGATTAGGCACGGCTACAAACCTGGGAAGGGGCTTGGGAAATCATTGCAAGGAATAGCTGAGCCTGTCACCCTGACCGCCAGTGAAAAGTTCTTTGGGGTAGGCTTTCGACCCACTCCAGCTGACGTAAAATGGGCAGATGATAGAAAGAATGATGGTTGGGTCTTGCCTCAGCCAGTGCCGCATCTGTACAAAACATTTATCAAGCCCAAATACAGTGAAGAAGAAGAGGATGAGGCTTTTACAGCCGAAGAGATTGAAGAGATATGTGGGGCAATGAGGAAGATATTATATGAAACCCACATGGTCCAGCCGGGGGAAGGCTCAAGCACCGCTGGGGTGCTATACATGGGACCTGAGGCAAAACTGCAAAATTGGAAGGCTACGCCATTCCCAATCAGGCGGGAGTCCCGGTAGACCTGTCCTGCCACCTTTTCTACACCACGAGTTATTCCAGGGTGTAACTCGGGTGTTTTCTTTAGTTTCATGTCTTTTAATTTCCAATGTAAACCCTGTTACCTTCAAATTCCAAGAAATGAAATCAGTATTTCATCGTTCATCTTTCTTTATTCTTTCTGATTTTGCTATTTTATTTCTTCTTCAGTTCTAATAATGCGGCTTTAAATAACATGACATGCTTGCGGACTTCATGCCCAGATCCAAACACGCTGTCTAACTGTGAAATAATGGACCAAGAGCCGGAATACGATGAAGAAGAGGCTTTTAGGGAAATAAATCGAGAATTGGAACAATTTGAGAATAAACCTAAGCCAAACTTAAATGATACCAAGCCGGTTAACTTGGGTAGTTCTGAATAAATCAGGGAAACCAAGATAAGCATTCACACGGACGGGAAAACCCGGGATGCGTTAATTCAACTCCTGTTTGAGTTCAAAGATGTGTTTGCTTGGTCATACGACGACATGCCAGGGCTAAGTGTTGATTTGGTGGTTCATAAGTTGCCGACTTACCCCAGTTTCCCCCCAGTCCAGCAAAAGCAAAGAAAGTTCAAAACTGATATCAGTGACAAGATCAAAGAAGAGGTCACGAAACAGTTGAAAGCGGGGGTGATCCGAGTGGTTAGGTACACCACATGGCTAGCTAATGTAGTCCCAGTGCCAAAGAAATACGGGAAGTCCCGGGTGTGTGTGGATTACAGAGATTTAAACAAGGCAAGTCCCAAAGATAACTTCCCTTTGCCCAACATCCACATCCTTGTCGATAACTGCGCTAAGCATGAGATACAGTCCTTCGTGGACTGTTACGCAGGATATCACCAGGTGTTGATGGGTGAAGAAGATGCCGAAAAGACAGCTTTTACCACACCTTGGGGTAATACTGTTACAGAGTCATGCCATTTGGTCTGAAGAACGTCGGGGCAACCTACATGAGGGCCATGACTGCCATTTTTCACAATATGATGCATCAAGAGATAGAGGTGTATGTGGACGATGTAATCATCAAACCCAAAACCCAGGATGACCACATGTGGGACTTGAGAAAATTCTTTGAGCGGCTGCGCAAATATGATTTGAAGCTGAATCCAGCCAAATGTGCATTCGGGGTACCGTCCGGCAAACTTTTAGGATTCACCGTCAGTCGGAGGGGCATCGAGTTAGACCCAACAAAGATAAAGTCGATTCGGGATTTGCCCCCTCCGAAAACCAAGAAGGATGCTATGAGTTTGTTGGGTAGATTGAACTACATCAGCCGGTTCATTGCCCAGTTGACATCCACATGTGAACCCATATTCAAATTGCTGAAGAAAGACGCGGCAGTCAACTGGACAGAGGAATGTCAAGAAGCTTTTGATAAAATCAAGGAATATCTGTCAAATCCACCAGTCTTGGTCCCACCTGAGCTAGGGAGGCCTTTGTTCTTGTACCTGACAGTCTTGGAAAATTCTTTCGCCTGCGTCCTCGGGCAACACGATGTGACCGGAAAGAGAGAGCAGGACATTTACTACTTGAGCAAGAAATTTACCAGTTATGAAGCCAAGTACACTTTGTTGGAAAGAACTTGCTGCGCTTTGACTTGGGTCGCTCAAAAGCTGAGACATTATTTGCAAGGCTACACCACTTACCTCATAACCAGGTTGGATCCATTAAAATACATATTCCAGAAGCCAATGCCCACTGGGAGGCTACCAAAGTGGCAGATCCTACTTACGGAATTCGACATAGTATATGTCACCCGCACGACAATGAAGGCCAGGCGTTAGCTGACCATTTGGCTGAAAATCCGGTCGATGATGAATACCAACCTTTGAATACTTACTTCCTGGACGAAGAGGTAAACTCAGTTGAGGCAATATCCGAAGACACCAATGCTTGGAAAATGTTCTTCGACGGAGCGGTAAATGCAAAAGGTGTTGGAATTGGGGAAATCTTGATCTCGCCCACTGGACAGCATTATCCGGCCACAACCAGGCTTCGGTTTTTCTGCACAAACAACACTGCCGAGTATGAAGCCTGCATTATGGGTATGAACATGGTAATCGACCAAGATGTCGAAGAGCTGTTGATCATGGGAGACTCAGATCTGATT
>NC_031990.1:10779030-10782807 GCF_001879085.1 Nicotiana attenuata
GAGTTGAGCTTTTTAGACATAGGGCCTCCATTCCCTAGTCGCCTTTTTGCCAACATTAGGGCTTCAATCCTTGAGTTGAGCTTTCTAGACATAGGGCCTCCATTCCCTAGTCGCCTTTTTCGCCAACATTAGGGCTCCGATCCCTGAGTTGACATTTTAGAGATAGGGCTCCACTTCCTAATCTTTTCCATCCTAGACAGACACAATTCTTGTTTTATTCGAAAAAAAAGAAAGAAAAGAGAATAAGTTCAGAGTTTTGTCACAAATAACTCACGAAATTTTTCTAGTGAAAACTGGGGCAGAAAAATTTCGTTCGGTTGTTTGTTTGGTGACTGAGCAGGTTCTATCTCGAGGCACAGGATTCGAGATGACCAAAAGATGAGTCTCAATCCAGAATAAAGGAAAAGAAGAAAAAGAACAAAAAGAAGTGAATTCAAAATGCCGAAGCAGGCAAAGATGCGGACTGCTCAAAATTTGATGGAAGTCACAAGCTTCGCATGTCCAGCTTTGATCCAAATGCTGAAGAAAGAACCAGCACCTACAGCTTGCGAGCATCAAGACTCAGATCGGAGTCCACATCAAAATCAGCTAAGGCTCAAGATCAAGCTTCAAGAGGTTTATAGATAGGAATCTTGTAACTCGTAGTTGATAGGCATAGCTAGCTTAGCTCTTGATTTTCCTTTTCGGTGTAATAAGGAGGTCAGCAAGCAGTAGCAACAGCATCAGCAGTGAAATCACAGCTCCCGGTAGCCCCAGCTACCAAAACTTCCAGAACTACACTGACCTGATTCCTTTACATCCAAGGATATGTAGGCAACCTCTGAAGCAAGGTTCGGTCAGACATTTTTCAAAAACGCTTCTCATGGAGTGCCAAGCAGGCAAAAATCCCTCATAATTGCTCATTTATCTTTGGCGAAATACATAAGTGGCCCCTCCAAGTTGTCCACAACGGTCATTTGAACACCTCAACAGACCTATTTGTCAAGTAGACACCTCAAGTTATTTTTCAGTGTATCTCTTAAACCCTTCAGAGTGACATGGCGAAATGTGTGTACTACACCCGCGTTGCAGCAAGTGAAGCCTTCCCAAATTGTGTTTATTTCTTCTTCTTTTTTTAATTTAATTGGTAGAGCCCACTTTTCCTCCAAACTATTCACTGCACCTTAACCCACCATTCTCAACACCACAACTTTACCATGATTCAGATTGTGATGAGAAAATTGAGATGGAAGATCCGCCGAGTGGCAATACATATCAACACAGCCCACCTACTGATGCTAATGGTGGAAAGTTCTATAGAAGGCACATCTATAATGTTCCATCCTCACATTCAGGTATCAAGTTTGATGAATCAGATGGGGATGAAGAAATAGAAACTGAAGAAGCCACAACAGGTTCCAACCGAGCCCCCATGGGAAGCCATAGATTATCAGGACTCATGGGCAGCCATTGAAAACCCCGGCGCATAGAAGCCATTGAAAACAGTAGAAGCCATTGAAAACACCACAAATTTTCTTCCGCTATTCACTGCTATATTTGACCCGACCCGTATTCAAAACCCCACCTGTTTTCCGATGATTCGTCTTCTTCTACTGCCACCACTATTTCCAGCGCCAGCAGCTGTCCTACGGCGGCGTTCCGTACAATCTCCGGCGCCTCCATTTCTGCTGACACCTCAACTGATAAAGCTTCAGTAGAAGCCTTTGATAAAGCTTCAGTAGAAGCCAAGAGGCAAAAATTGGTGGTGACGAAGAAGATGTTTGGTGGTGAGGAGGGGATCCGATTTGGAGGGTGTTTTTTTATTAATATTCTGTTTTTCTTTTTCTTTTTTATTAACTATAGACAAATTTTTTTAAAGAAATAATAGGTGTCATCTTTTGATTTGTTAATTTGCCACGTCATCCGCGAGTGTAACTCACCTATAAGATCTGTCACTTTGAAGGGTTTATTGACTTCAGTTTTTAGTCACGTGATATGTTTAGGTGAAAAAGGTCTCAGTTGAGGTGTTCAAATGACCGTTGTGGACAACTTGAAGGGGCTGTTTATGTATTTCGCCTTTATCTTTGCCCGAAAACCCTTCGTGTCTCCGAGCAAAGAGGGGCAGCTGTGAGCACGTGATTTTTGCCTCGTATGATTTACTCCTACAGGATTCTTAAAATTATGATTTTTCTTTTGATTATTTGATTTTTAGGATTTAATTGCATAATTTTCATGTTTGTTTGCATTTTTGTGTGCATTCTTAATTTATATAATTCATAAAAAATACAAAAAAAAAAATACATTGCATTGGCATCTAGGATTTAATTTTATATTTTTTAGATCAATTAGTAAAATTAGTGTTTTACAAAAGGGAAAATCACAAAAAATAACTTATTTTGGCATTTTTAATTTTTAGCTTCGAATTTTGGTAGTTTTCTTTTAATTTGGTATTTAATTAGTTGTGGTAGTTATTATTTAGAGTTAATTAGTTTAATTTGGTAGGTTAATTTGGTTTAGGGATTAATTTAGGCTTTATTTTTAATTTGGAAAGAAAATTAGAAATTGAAAAGAAGAAGGATTTAAAACAAAAGAAAGAATCTAATTTTGGGTCCAAGTCTGCTCAAATTCCTCAGGCCCAAAAGAATTGTGTCCAAAACCTGTCCAAAAGCCGGCTCAGATCCACCCCTTACCCGTCTCCAAGTTCAGGCCCAAAGCCAATTAACCCGGTCCACCCCAGATGACCCCCAAACGACCCCGTTTCACAAGAATCCTATCTCGACCGTTGGGTCTCATCAATCCAACGGTCCGGAACTGATGATGGATTATATACTTATATGTCCGAACATAACCTACCCCCCCCAATCAGACCCCCTTCACTTCGTCTCCCCTCTCTCAACATCCAAACCCTAGCTGCCCCTATATCCCACCGTCGTTCCGCCGCAAACCGCCCACCGGAAATCGCCTCACGGCGGTTCCGGTGGTCCAATCGACCCTAAATTTACACCCTGAAATCCCCTTCACCTCCTCATTCCCAATATCCAATCAGTTTTTCTCGAATCCCCGCCGAGCTCTTCGAATCTTGAATCGAAAGAGCCGGCCAAAACCCTAAGACCCCCTAGAACACAGACCTAGAAACGCCGCATCCCCTCCCTTTTTCTTCTGGATTCTCATCTTCACCTCAACAGAATGGGGAATCGGACTTCAATGGAGAAAACCTAAAGACCTTCATCTTCAGCACACCACCAAACCCGTTGTCTCTTCTTCTTCTTTAACCATTACCCACGGATAGAGAACGAGAGGACAAGAAGAAAACTTGGAGGATTTTTTGGAATTTCCTTTCGATTCTGTCGTTTCTTTGGAGATTTCATAAGAAGCAGGAACAAATAAAATATTACTTCTTTCTTCAAAAATCAAAATGGTTGATGTCCGAAATATTAACAAAGAAAATGCTAAAATATTTTAAGTTTCTGCTTCTTAGTTGATTTGGGTTTCAAATGTGGAGATTGATTGAGTTGAGTTGCTGTTCAAGTTTTGTTCCGCTGAGCTCCAGTTTGTAGCGATTTATCAGCCATTATTTGGCAATTTTGAGGACCTATTATTGCTGTTAAGTTGTTTCCTGCTAAATAGCTGAGCTCTATTCCTTGTTTTTCTGCTGTATTGGCTGGCTATATACATAAATTTGTTTACAGGTACTTATCATTTCCTTTCATCCGTAATTCGTCTTTAATTTTCGATAAAATGTCATAGATCTGGTTTTATTTCATATCTGCGTTATATTTTGAACTACAGATGTGCTTG